>NW_027786798.1:0-288 GCF_054177405.1 Leptonychotes weddellii | reverse complement strand
GAATGGAATAACACCCCCATCTGGTGTAAGAGGGGTCCTTAAAGAGGGTGCAAAGGGTATTACCTTCTCTAAATCCAGGGTCACTCCCAGTGACATCCAAAAGAAAGAACCAACAACCTGCACGTCCCAGGCAGGCAGAAAGCCAAGGAAGTTACACAAACATGACAAAGAAAACAATAGTTATCTCTGGGAGAGAAAGGATCTATAACCACTGGGTCTGGATTTGAAAAGGAAGGGACGTGAATTTTAAAAAAAAAAAATTTTTTTTTAGCTTTGCCATTTTTTTTT
>NW_027786797.1:0-288 GCF_054177405.1 Leptonychotes weddellii | reverse complement strand
TATCGCCTCGGATTCACTTCTCCGCACGTCCTACCTTCCAGAAAGTGGTCGCTTTTCTGATGAGAGAGTTGTTGCTCTTCTTTTCTTCGATCTCCTGTTGAGTTTGTAGGTGTTCAGAATGGTTTGATCCCTATCCAGCTGAATTCCTGAGAGGAGACGAAATCCAGGTCTCCTACTCCTCTGCCATCTTGCTCCGCCCTCCTCCTTTTCAACTTTTCTATGTCAAATTAATCACTGAAATTTGACAATGATGTTTTTGGCTACTCTACTATGGATTCAGGCAAAGTA
>NW_027786796.1:0-288 GCF_054177405.1 Leptonychotes weddellii | reverse complement strand
TTGGCTCTTTCCACAGTTTGGCTATTGTGGACATTGCTGCTATAAACATCGGGGTGTGCACTTCCTTCTAACCAGACACCACTGTTTGCATTTCTTCTTGTTTTCTCTGGTGGAGATTCTGTTGAGTCAGAATTTTCCATGCATGCCCTGAAAGGGTCTCAAGGCCAAAGCAAATCAATATAGTAAACACTTATCTAGTGTCTACTTTGTCCTTGGCTCATAAGAACACCACTACACTTGTTCAAGGATATGATAGGATGAACAGATGTAGTGATGGCTTGGGGATCA
>NW_027786795.1:0-288 GCF_054177405.1 Leptonychotes weddellii | reverse complement strand
TGCAGGAGGACCGGGCGGTAGAGAGCCGCACCACGGACCTGCTGGCAGACTGGGAGAAAACCAAGCCCGTCACGGTGAGCCGCGCCCGCAACCTCTCCAGAACCCACAGCGCCATTTGGTGTCCTTTCTCCCACACTGAAGGCTTTGCTCTGGCTTAGCGCTCCAATAATGTTTGTAATTAAAACAACACTTGCATGTCATATATTTGAAAAGTAAAAGCCAACTTAGAGCTTTTTTTACCCAGAACCGCCCATGACGATCATTTAAGTCAGGTGGTTTTAAAAATTA
>NW_027786794.1:0-288 GCF_054177405.1 Leptonychotes weddellii | reverse complement strand
CCAGGGTCCTGGGATGGAGTCCCACATCGGGGTCCCTGCTCAACGGGGAGTCTGCTTCTCCCTCTCCTCCCCACACGTGCTCTCTGTCACTATCCCTGTCTCTCTCTCTCAAATAAATAAATAAAATACTTTAAAAAAATTGTAAAAAATAAACAGTAGGGCAATTCTCCTGAAAAGCTTTAACATGATTATTTTCTTCTTCTCTACAAAAATAATTACAGCTCAGTAAGATTAGAATTAGTAGAGAAATATAGAAGGCCTATATTAGGCATCTCTCACCAGGTCCAT
>NW_027786793.1:0-288 GCF_054177405.1 Leptonychotes weddellii | reverse complement strand
GGTGAGGAGAGAAAGAGGAAGTGGGGGCCAGCCTTCCGAAGCTCAATCACAGAGCTCCACGGCTGACGTCTGGTGGGACCCACATGCTGATCTTTTCTTTTGTGGGTCTAAAGAAAGTACTAGGAAATGTGCTTTATATCAGAACGTTGGGAGTATAGTCTTTAAGAGATTTTTTTTTAAAGATTTTATTTATTTATTTATTTGACAGAGAGATAGAGAACACAAGTACAGAGAGGCAGGCAGAGGGAGAGGGAGAAGCAGGCTCTCCGCCAAGCAGGGAGCTGGATG
>NW_027786792.1:0-288 GCF_054177405.1 Leptonychotes weddellii | reverse complement strand
TGGAAGCTAAGAGTGGTCCCTAGCTGACGGCAGCAAGGGAAGGAGACCTCAGTCGCAAAGCTGCAGGGTACTGGATTCTGCCAACAACATCAAGGAGCTTGGAAACAGATCCTTCCCAGATCTTCCTGATAAGAACCCAGCTGGCCTACAATTTGACATCAACCTTGTGAAACCTGAAGCAGAGAAACCAGCTGAGACAACCGGAACTTCTCACCTACAGAACTGTGAGATACTAAATTTGTGTTGTTTGAAGCAACTTAATTTGTGATAATTTGTTACAGCAGGAAG
>NW_027786791.1:0-288 GCF_054177405.1 Leptonychotes weddellii | reverse complement strand
AACACTATCTTTCTTCTTACAGATAATAAGGCTTCAACCAAGAGAGGACAGAGCTGCCATTAGTAATACAAGAGCTAACTCAAATGAATGGGTGCATTAGTTAGTTATCTATAGGTCAATAACAAGTTCCCTTAAAACTTGGGGGTTAAAAACAATAAATATTTATTATCTCACACCATTTCTGGAAGTCAGGGATTTGAGAAGTACTTAGCCGGGTGGTTCTGGCTCAGGGTTTTTCATAAGGGTACAGTCAATGTATCCTTTGGGGCTGCAGTCTTCTTTTTTTTT
>NW_027786790.1:0-288 GCF_054177405.1 Leptonychotes weddellii | reverse complement strand
GAGCCCAAAGGAGTGTGTGTTCAGGGAAATGTTCCCTCAGGTTGATTTCTCCAGTAGACGACCTTCAGCAGTACCAGGCCCTAAGGATGGAGAATGCCCACTTAAGACCCTGAGGCCAGGGCCCAGGAGGCCGGCCTGGTGCCACCCTGAGAGGGGACCAGGCTGGCCGGGGCCCAAGGCCTTACCCAGCCTACCCTCCCAGGCCCAGGCCACAGAGGGGGCATTGATGGCAAGCAAGGCGCCCAGAGGCCACGGCAGCTGGTGCGGCGTGGGCATCGCTGGGCCTTG
>NW_027786789.1:0-3373 GCF_054177405.1 Leptonychotes weddellii | reverse complement strand
GTGGGCAACTGTGGCTGGTTCTGCGAGGGCTCCTTCAATGGCAGCGAGAAGGAGACCATGCAGTTCCTGAACGACCGCCTGGCCAGCTATCTGGAGAAGGTGCGCCAGCTGGAGCGGGAGAACGCAGAGCTGGAGAGCCGCATCCGGGAGTGGTGCCAGCAGCAGGTGCCCTTCGTGTGTCCCAGCTACCAGTCCTACTTCCGGACCATCGAGGAGCTCCAGCAGAAGGTGAGGGGGTGGCCACCACGCTGCCTCCAGCAGGAAGTTGTAGAGAGGGAATCTGAGATCTGATTAAGAAACAGTACAAATTCTCAGCTAAAGTCTGGCTTTTCCGTTTTTTTTCTTGAGTGCCCATTTTATGTGAGGCTCAGGACTGTTAGGCCTGAAGATTTGCATAGTGCTGGTCTAATGTGGAGGTAGTAGCACTTTGCATAAATAAGCTGTAATTAAAAGCCGCCTCCAAATGCTTCCATGCATTGCCAAGCTCCGGATTTATTACCCTGAGGTAAGAGAAAAGGCCTGAGCCCAAGAAGGAAGTTGAGGATGCAGAACCTTTTGTGAAAATTGGACTATTTTCTCTCTCCTTCATCTGGACTTTTGACTACTCTGACTTCTTGTTGCTTCTTCTTCTGGGTACCTAATTATCCTGATTATTTTCCTGACCTGGATGCCTCTGGACTTCTCCTGGTGTTCAGTGTCTAGCAAGGGCATAAAATGGTTGGCTGAAATCAGGGAGAGTAGAAACCAGCTAGGAGGAAGTGATGCCAAGCCATCCAGGATGGCGGGGAAGGTATGGCTGCTTCCCTGACCTAGCCCCTCCAACAGCTAGTTACATATTTATCTTCCCCAATGGACTGGAAGTTTCTTGAGGGCAGGATCTAGCGTTTACTCGTTTTTGTATCTTCAGCTCCTAGAACTATACCAGATTTATGGTAGTTTGGTTTTGTTTTTAGGGAGAGAGAGTGAGCACATGCGAGCCAGGGTGGAGGGAAGCAGAGGGAGTGGGAGAGAGAGAATCTTAAGCTGGCTCTATGCTCAGTGCGGAGCTATGGCAGGTTTTTAAAAATAAACATTAGTTACTATTATCAGCCTCTTAGTATTGTTTATTAGGAAAGGAAAAGATTACTTATCTACTGATGCTTTTGCTCACACATTTCAGTATTCTTTTTCCAAATTTGATTTTTTCAAATATTTATTGAGCACCTATGGCACATGGACAGCTTTTAATAATCTTATATAAGATCCACTGTGATTTCTCGTTCTGTTCCTTCCAGGTAAGTGAATTAGTAGGAATTGCTGTTGGTTAAAAATAACCAAGCTTATTCTAGATTGTTTTGGGTCTTCTAGATCTTGTGCAGCAAGGCAGAGAATGCCAGGCTGGTGGTGCAGATTGACAATGCCAAGCTGGCCTCAGATGACTTCAGGACCAAGTGAGTGGGCAAGCGGGGTGTCCTCTCTCTTCTCTCTTTCCCTTTAGCCTGTCCTCAACACTGACAAACATTGGCAAAGCTTTTCCCTAGATGTTTTCCCCAGGATCCACAGAGCCACTGCTCAGCAGAGCTCAGAGATCTCTTCTCCAGATTCAGACCCCCTCTCCTGCTTCTCTGTAAGGTGACATCCCCCAATCTAGTGTAGATGTCATGCCTCCCCCATGCTTTACTATGCACAGAATGCAATCAGGTGAATGTGAGAAGTGTATTAATTGGAAATCTCACAGTTTATGGACTTTTGTTCCCTAAATCTACTGGCTCCTTATTTATCAAAAAATAATTACCAGTGCATTTTCCTCTAGGAACTACTGCTCGGTGTTAAAAATCTAAATGAAAGAGAAGGCTGTAGAAATCACAAGCCCTAATTTCCTGTTGTGTGACAAACCAAACCACACCAGAGTCAGGGCCAGGCCTGTTCCTGTCTGGTGGTCCCTGATGCCCCTGTACCACAGGTATGAGACGGAGCTGGGCTTACGGCAGCTGGTGGAGTCGGACATCAATGGCCTGCGCCGGATCCTGGATGAGCTGACCCTGTGCAAGGCCGACCTGGAGGCCCAGGTGGAGTCCCTGAAGGAGGAGCTTCTGTGCCTCAAGCAGAACCACGAGCAGGTGAAGTTCCCCAAAGAGCAACAGGCTCGAACTCGCCAAGGCCTGTTTCCAACTGCCACGGGGTGTGGGAGAGTTTCAACTAGCCGAGGGATCTGTCCTCTGAACAAAAAGGGATTTGTAGAGAATGAGCAATCTAAAACCTGTGGTATGAGATTAGGAGGTTTCTGCCAGAGGCAGGAATGAGAGTAAAGGAAGTTGGCAAGCCCAGGAGCGAGGAAAGGCCAGCAACCAGGCAGTGCCCACAGCCTCTTCCACTCCCAGGTCAGAGCACACGGGCTGCAGAGATCTTGTATCCTGATTCCCCATTTAGCAACTGGAGAGGCCAGGACAGCCACCCAGCAGAGAGGGCTCAGCTGGAAACAAAACCAACTTTCCTCCTTCTCCTCCAGAGCTTTCTCTGCTATTCCATGTGGCCTGGAGGAAATGTTGAGCAAAATGCTCACTGTCACTGCTTGGTCAGTTCATAAAGAAGATGGACATTTTGTGCAAACCTTAAATACCAGAACAGTGTAAAAGGTGATAGTTAATATTAATCAAGAGCTTACTGTGTGCCAAATGTTGTGCTAACTGCTTTAGAACTCCAGAGGTAGTTCTCATTTTACAGATGAGAACTTAAGGTTTCTAGAAGCTTCTAGAAGCCATATAGTAAGTGGTAGAGATGGCCCTCAATTCAAGCCTGATATCTACCTAAGCCCAAGTAGCAAGCTGTACTGGCTCTGTGAAGAGAGTAGCAGGGAAATGAACAGATACTTCCTTCAGCAAAATCTAGGTTGATAGAATTGACAAATCACCAGTTAGATCTCTTCCGTTCCAGATGGCAGATTTTGAAGTAAGCACTCTTTATTTCCTCTTCAGCCAGACTTTAACGCTTTTATTAGCCATGGTTAAGAATCAAACCTAAGAAGCTCTGTGGTGTATGAGCAAAAACACTGAACTGGGTGCTTGGGGCCCACAGTTTACACTGTGGTCTATCACAGCTCAGCTTGGAGGCTGAATCGCTGCTCTAAATGAGGGGTAGCACCCCAAATACAGGGGCAGAAAGCGGTCATGGGCGTGAAAGCACTTTGCAAAGCGGAATACACAGGTTAGTCACTGATTATAGAACCCAGTTATGAGAAGATCTGATGGAACAGAGCTGCTGAAAGCTTAATGATCACAAGCTGACCTGTGCTCTCTTAGAAGAGAGCATCAGAACCCTCTGTGATACTTTCCATCTTCCCCTTCCTCCCTCAGGAAGTCAACACCCTGCGCTGCCAGATTGGAGACCGCCTCAA
>NW_027786788.1:0-288 GCF_054177405.1 Leptonychotes weddellii | reverse complement strand
TTTCAAAATTGGAGTCACTCCTCTCAAATTCTGCCCCTGCTTTATCAACTAAATTTATATAATGTTCTAAATCCTGTGTTGTCATCTCCACAATCTTCCCAGCATCTTCCTCGGGAGTAGATTCCATCTCAAGAAACCACTTCCTTTGCTCCTCCATAAGAAACAACTCCTCATCCATTCAAGTTTTATCATGAGATTGCAACAATTCAAATATAATAAAAATGAAAAAGTTTGAAATACTGTGAGAACTACCAAAATGTGACACAGAGACACAAAGTGAGCAAACGG
>NW_027786787.1:0-288 GCF_054177405.1 Leptonychotes weddellii | reverse complement strand
ACCCCTTCCCAGCTCTCTTGCTCTGGAAGCTAGGGGTGCACTGTGCCCCGGGACACGGAGGCTGGCTTGGGGTCCCTGTGCATGCAGGTGGCACTGAGTTGCTGCATAAACATGGCAGGGACCCTTAAGCCCTCCCTGGGGTGATCGTATGCTTCTGACCCCAGAAGCCTGGGCTGGAGAGGAACCCAACTCTGTGGGGGTCAGCTGGGGGAGAAGGGGTCCTTTGGGGAAGTCAGAAGTGCTCTGTGCCCAAGGGAAGAAGAGGAGGTGGCCAATTCCCCCAGGATT
>NW_027786786.1:0-288 GCF_054177405.1 Leptonychotes weddellii | reverse complement strand
TGGGGGGGTGGGGGAGGGCACGTGCGGGCGGAGTTTTCAATCCGGAGCTATTTTCGCAGGGCTGGGAACCGCTCTCACAGGCTCCACGCTTCCCTGCTCCCCCTTTTCTTTGAGGATCTATATTTGGGAACAGTACATTCCTAAGAATAGAATCACTGAGTTAAAGGGTAAAAGCACAATTTATAGTTCCTATGGCGAACTCGCTGCTTACTCTCCAGAAAGAGCGCTGTTGGCGTTGCCAGCAATTGGGCTCCAACAGCCACTGATTGAGCCGTGACTGCATCCCAG
>NW_027786785.1:0-288 GCF_054177405.1 Leptonychotes weddellii | reverse complement strand
TGGAAGCTAAGAGTGGTCCCTAGCTGACGGCAGCAAGGGAAGGAGACCTCAGTCGCAAAGCTGCAGGGTACTGGATTCTGCCAACAACGTCAAGGAGCTTGGAAACAGATCCTTCCCAGATCTTCCTGATAAGAACCCAGCTGGCCTACAATTTGACATCAACCTTGTGAAACCTGAAGCAGAGAAACCAGCTGAGACAACCGGAACTTCTCACCTACAGAACTGTGAGATACTAAATTTGTGTTGTTTGAAGCAACTTAATTTGTGATAATTTGTTACAGCAGGAAG
>NW_027786784.1:0-288 GCF_054177405.1 Leptonychotes weddellii | reverse complement strand
CCAGGGTCCTGGGATGGAGTCCCACATCGGGGTCCCTGCTCAACGGGGAGTCTGCTTCTCCCTCTCCTCCCCACACGTGCTCTCTGTCGCTATCCCTGTCTCTCTCTCTCAAATAAATAAATAAAATACTTTAAAAAAATTGTAAAAAATAAACAGTAGGGCAATTCTCCTGAAAAGCTTTAACATGATTATTTTCTTCTTCTCTACAAAAATAATTACAGCTCAGTAAGATTAGAATTAGTAGAGAAATATAGAAGGCCTATATTAGGCATCTCTCACCAGGTCCAT
>NW_027786783.1:0-288 GCF_054177405.1 Leptonychotes weddellii | reverse complement strand
TGATTAAGAGTCTCTTAGGGTTTGTCTCCCTCTCTGATTTCCTCTTGTTTTATTTACTTATCTTTTTTATTATGTTACGTTAATCACCATACATTACATCGTTAGTTTTTGATGTAGTGTTCCATGATTCATTGTTTGCGTATAACACCCAGTGCTCCATGCAGAACATGCCCTCTTTAATACCCATCACCAGGCTAACTCACCCCCCACCCCCCTCCCCTCTAGAACCCTCAGTTTGTTTTTCAGAGTCCATAGACTCTCATGGTTTGTCTCCCCCTCAGATTTACC
>NW_027786782.1:0-288 GCF_054177405.1 Leptonychotes weddellii | reverse complement strand
TCTTGCTTCCTTCCTTCCTTCCTTCCTTTCTTTCGTTTGTTAGTGGGTTTTCATTGCTTAGCACAGTGCTTGGTACAGCACAGAAAAGACAGTCAATTGTCAAAATCGTGAGCTATTGTCTTTTTTGCTATGCTACTGTCAACATTTTTTTCTGTTTGGTTCTACTTCTTGTTCTTGGCTGCCAATTTCCCAGTGTCCTATTTTATATTTCCTCTCCCTGACTTTAAACATGTGATCATAGAATGTTTAGGAACCAATATGAGTTCACATAACTTCTTCCTAATCTGC
>NW_027786781.1:0-288 GCF_054177405.1 Leptonychotes weddellii | reverse complement strand
TCTATACCACATCTTTATACATTCATCAGTCTATGGACACTTGGGCTGCTTCCATAGTTTGGCTATTGTAGATAATGCTGCAACAAACGTCGGGGTGGAATCATTTCAAATTAGGGTTTTCATATTCTTTGGGGAAATGCCAGCAGTGGAATTACTGGATCATAGGGTATTTCTAATTTTTTCCACAGTGGCTTCACCACTTTGCACTCCCACCAACAGTGCACGAGGGTTCCCCTTTCTCCGCATCCTCGCCAACACCTGTTGTTTCTTGTATTGTTGATTTTAGCC
>NW_027786780.1:0-288 GCF_054177405.1 Leptonychotes weddellii | reverse complement strand
CTGGGGACGGGGCACAGACTCGCACATTGGTAGTGGCAGGGAAAGGACTTTAGGCCAGCCCCCGGACTGAGCCCACTGAGCCCATCCCCCGCCACAGGGGGCAAGGCAACTGCCCAAACAGGGTTGCCTGAGTAACAGCATGGCAGGCCCCTCCCCCAGAAGACAGGCTGGAGAACAAGAGGCCAGCAACCCTACGGTTCCTATAAAACAGGTGCATCTTGCTTGGGTCATGGTCACTAATTTGGACTCTGTACATTCCCTCAACCACCCCTCAACAGAATGACTAGG
>NW_027786779.1:0-288 GCF_054177405.1 Leptonychotes weddellii | reverse complement strand
TCTAATGCTTGCTAGTTTCTTTACCACATATTCAGCATCCCAATTCTCAAACATTTAAAACCTAAAGTCTTTTTTTCTTTTTAAGACTTTATTTATTTATTTGACAGAGAGAGACGCAGCGAGAGAGGGAACACAAGCAGGGGGAGTGGGAGAGGGAGAAGCTGGGCTCCTGCCGAGCAGGGAGCCTGATGCAGGGCTCGATCCCAGGACCCAGGGATCATGACCTGAGCCGAAGGCAGACGCTTAATGACTGAGCCACCCAGGCGCCCCAAACCTAAAGTCTTATAT
>NW_027786778.1:0-3373 GCF_054177405.1 Leptonychotes weddellii | reverse complement strand
GTTGTCCAGGTTCCATTGCCAAGAATGTGTTGTCCAAAATGCCTGTTTAGTTTTTAAAGATGGAACTCCACCCTTTGCTTGGTTTTAAGTATGTATGGAATGTTATGATAGGACATAGTAGTAGTGGTGGTCAGACAAATGGAAATGGTGGGGAGACAAAAATATACATGTGAAATAAACTCAGTATTTTAATAAAGTAGCACTGTTTCTCTTTTCTGTTATTTACCCTTCTTATACTTTGTCAGAGAAATAAATGTACATAGTTTAAAGTGTCAAATAATACCCTAAAATCCCCTAAGAAGCAGTCCCTGCCCTACCCCTCCAAATAGTTCTGCTTCTCAGAGTTAACCCTTCTATCTTTCTTGAGCATTTAATGTTTAAAGCTTCTCACCTCTTGAGAACAGATGATAATTATGACCATGCAAGTGTGTTTCCAAATGTTCAGTCAAACCACCTGTCCACATTAGCTCAGTTTTTACTGGTAAAATGTGGCATGTTTACACCTTGCAGCAGCTTTTCTCAACTTGGGTTCTTAATCTGAACAAGAACAGAAAATGAATTCTGTTGGCTGTTTTTTGAATTTGCCCAAAATAGCACATAATTTATACATTTTTAGATCCATAGGGAAAGGATTAATTTGCATGTGGTGGTTACAGGAGGACTTTCAGGGGCTAATCCTTGACATCTTTTATCTGTTTTACCCTGTGCCAGTTGCATGATGGTTGTGGTTAGATTACTATTCTTCCTCTTATTTTCACTGTGGTGTCTCCAGGTAGTTTGCTAATATATGGAGGAAGTATTTTCTGACTAATACTAATCTTGAAAAAGTAAATTTTTGACATAAAATTCAGTGCTGCTAAATCTTTTCCTCAGAATTTTAATTGTGCCCTTTATGGCTTAGTCTATTGCCATTTTCATGTGTTGTTTTGTATATGACCAGTTTTCCTGAGAACTGATTAAGATTGCCCTATTGCTGGTTTCCTGAAATTTTATAATTTTTCTTGTTCTGGGACTTGGGTAGACTGGGTCTGTTCTCCACAGATTCTCCAGTTTGGGGGCATGTTCTTGGGAGATTTTGCTCTCCTGCTTAACCTCTATCTGTTCTTGGGCCTTTTGTTTGATGCTGTTGGATGTTTTTCATCATTCCTCTTTGTTTAAACTTCAGGAGAAAGGACTATTTTATGTCTTCAAATTTGTGTTGGTTTTATTAACTTATAGATGCTCTTCCTTGGTGTTTGGGGACATATTTAAAGTTTGAAGGAACCCTTTTCACCCCATGCATTGTTTACTCTTTTTTTTATCCTGTCTTAACATTGATTAGGAGGATTGCTTTCTTTGATTAGGCTGTAGTTCAAAATACTTTGATGGGAATGAGCAGATATCAGCCTTTTTGGAATGGTTTTGGTAGAGCAACCACTTTTTTTTTTTTTTACTTTTTTAAGTAGGCTCCACATCCAATGTGGGGCTTGAACTCAAAGAGTCAGAGATGCCCTAGGGGCTGAGTCAGCCCAGCAGGGGCTCTGAGTAACCTTACTTTTGGAGGTTGGGAAAGGTTGGTTCAGTACTGTCTTTCTAAATCCCACTTTCCAGGCTTCAGGTGCCTCTTCTAGTCATTGACTTCAGGTTTTGGTTTCCTTCATTGATTATTCCGTTTCCTCTGCAGGGTGTCCTTGTAGCTTCTCTCCTTTTATATCTTATTTTAATGGAGATTCAGTTGGAAATGGTAAATCTTCATTGTTCTTAGTTTCACTGGAAAGTACATCTATTTTAAAGGATGTTTTTATGTTTAATGTTTAAAAGATCATCTACTTTAAATTCATAGAATCTCAAAATGCTTAACCTGCACATGAATTTGAAAAATTTATTAGTGTTAAATAGTGCCACAGAGTGTTAACTAAGAACTATAAATACATTAAAGATGAATCATTCCTTCCCTAGATAGTGTTTCACATCACAGTATATGATGATGTAGGACTATATTAGGTAATTAGTTACTTAAAATGTTCAGAAGTAGATGTATACTTAGGTTTTAATGACTTAACCAAAATGTAGGTCTGATAGGTTTATTATTTCAGTTGCTTTGTGTAGAAGTTAACCCTTGGGCTTAGCTGATGGGTACTTAATGTAGCAGGAAAACTGAAAGGACTTCCCATTCTGAGGGAAAGCTATTGGCCTTACTGGTGGTCCTGTTCTTGCACGTTCAGTTAAGCTGATCAGATCCATCTTTGTAAAAGATTGCAGGTAGGGCATGTTTCCTTGTGCCTCCAAAGTCACTTAATAGTGCTTGGTACTGGACCTCAGCCAACAAAATATGGTAATCTGAAAATTGAACTCCTAGGCTTGTGACTAGAAATTCTTTCTTTAAAAAACACTTGTGTGCAGTGCAAACTGTTAAGTGAGATTGGCCATACTTAGATCAATATTGGTTTAATTGCTAAAAAGCATACAGTTGAGGTACTTAGGGAAAACTAAAAAATTTTAAAGCATTTTTAGTTTTCTAAGACTAATAAGGAAAAAATTATTTCCCTTTGTCCCTAGTAATTTTTTTTTTTAAGATTTTATTTATGGGACACCTGGGTGGCTCAGTTGGTTAAGTGTCTGCCTTTGGCTCAGGGTCATGATCCCAAGGTCCTGGGATCAAGTGCCACATCGGGCTCCTTGCGCAGCAGGGAGCCTTGCTGCTCCCCCTGCTTCTGCTCTCTCTGACAAATAGATAAAATCTTTAAAAAATTTTTCGTCCGTGAGTGCACAAGCAGGGGGAGCTGCAGGCAGAGAAAGAAGTATCCCCACTGAGCAAGGAGCCCAATGAGGGACTTGATCCCAGGACCTTGGAATCATGACCTTGAGCCAGAGGCAGACACTTAACTGACTGAGCCACCCTGGCATCCCCCTAGTACTAATTTTTTTTCTTTAAGATTTTAGAGAGGGAGTCAGGGAGGGGTGTGGGGAGGGTCAGAGGGAAAGAATCTCAAGCAGAGTCCCCACTGAGCAGGGACCCTGAAAAAAGGGACTTGATCGCAAGACCCTCATATCATGACCTGAACTGAAATCAAGAATCGGCCACTTAACTGAGCCACCCAGGCGCCCCTAAAGTACTTTTTGATGGAATAACTATATTTCCCTTTCTTAAGCCAGTCTGTTGAATATGAATGTTTAATGGCTTAGTTCTTTAGCAATACCATTCACTATTTTGCAGGCATTTTCTTTAAAATCCCCACTTGTATTGCCTCTACCTGACTTTTGAAAAACATGTTTTAATGTTCTGTTCTTTACCAATTTTCAGAATGATAGGTTGATGTTCTAGCAACCTCTGAAAGTAGTGAGGTGTTTTTTTTTTTTTTGGGAAGTAGTGAGTTTTTTTTTTTTTTTTTTT
>NW_027786777.1:0-13780 GCF_054177405.1 Leptonychotes weddellii | reverse complement strand
AAGGCAGTCGCTTAACCAACTGAGCCACCCAGGCGCCCTCCTTCCTAACCATTTTTAAGTGTACAGTTTTTGCTCCATTTGCATGAAGGTTTAGTTTTGCAAGGTTAAAAAGTTCTAGAGACCTCTGTGACTTTTAATGTGGATGTGTTTAAAAGCTTGGTAGGAAACTCCTAAGACTATTTTTGTACGGCAATGAATTTCCTGGGCTGAGATCAGGGCAGGAGCAAAGGAGCAAATACTGTGGTTCTTCACCTTCTCTTAAAGCCTAGGACATTACTATGTGCATTCAAGTTGCCTCAAGGACCTTCCCAGCCTCTAGCCCACAGTCCTTTGTGTATCAGGTTAGGGCGGCGAGTGAAGACATTCAGATTTGAAACTGAATACTGGCACTAAACAGCATGTGATCTGAGCAGAACCCACTCTTTCTCTGAGATGTGTTACCCATTAATGTTTTTTTCTGGTTTATGGCCTGACCACAATTTAGCACTATTTTTTGCGTCCTCTTGCCTTTTTCATTTGCTTCAAGCAGTCTCCCCAGGAGACTTGCAGACTCTGACCTCTCTTCCCATATGTTCCACTTTGGAGCAGAGCACACAGTAGACCTTCTATAAGGATGTGCCTGTTGATCTATGTAATTCGTGGTGTCCAACATGGTAGCCACTGTCCATATGTGGCTTTTCAAATTGAAATATAAATTCATTGAAATTTAATTAAATAAAACATTGAGTTCCTCAGTCACACCCACCACATTTCAATATCTCAGCAGTTAAATGTGGTCAGTAGCCACCATATTGGACAGTGTTCATACGGTGTTACTTCCAGGCTTTGTTATGAATTAACCAGTTTCCTGCCCTGAAAGTATCACCCAGGAGGTGAACCCCAGCTCTCCCCCTCTTTCACCTGGGGACAACTGAGAATCTCTGTTGATTCTGTCATTTATAGGAGATACTTCAGGGTATGAAGAATCTTTGGGGATCGATGGAATTGTTTGGCATACTGACTGTGACAGTAATTTCCAGGATGCCTACATCTGTCAAAATCATTAAATTATACAGTTCAAATGGATGCAGTCTATTATTTGTAAATGGTACTTCAAAAAGTTGATTGAAAAAAAAAATAAGGAAATATCCCTCCTCATCTAAAAATATATAAATTTTTTATTTGAAACTCAGCACTGACAGAGCAGCTATTTTCACTAGAACTAAGCCAGAAAGTTCCTAATTGTGTTTTGTGAGTAACAGCAGTTAGGAAGCCGTGGAGAGGGGAAGATAGGATTTTCTCTATTCCCTAATTGAGTTGGAAAGAAGGAAGCAGACATACCATCCCTTCACTGACCCATCAGACATTTGCCAAGCCCCTTTTCTGGGCCAGAATGGTGCTGGGCTTGTGGGAGCCTATAAGGGGCTAAGGCAAGGATATATACTCTAAGGGCTTCCCAGTCCAGTGAGGGAGCAGAGTTGGCACCAGATCCTGGGGAGGGTGTGTTGATGCTGCCTGGATGGAGAAACCGAAGGCTAATGTTTAGAAAGCTTCATGTAGGAGAGAGAATACAAGTTGAGATTTGAGCTATTATTCAAAAGGCAGAGTGGAGGCAAAAGAATTCCTTGTGGATAAGACTAAGAGATAGAAAAAGGATAGTAACCAGGAATATTAATGAAACTTGGTGTGTGTGTGTTTGTGTGTGTGTGTGTGTTAGGTGGTTATATGTATGTGTGTGTTTGTGTGTGTGTGTTAGGTGGGTATATGTATGTGTGTGTCAGGTGTGTGTGTGTGTGAGAGAGAGAGAGAGAGAGTAGAGGATAACAAGAAAATAATGTTACCTGGGAATAATATAAACATTCCATAAGGGGAGCCTCATTTGGCCTTCAAGTTATATAAATCCATCAACCAGAAAATAACTGATGTTTTTAGGAAGACACATCACTAATTATACCATAATATCCCACATTTGTGAGGCATTTACCACCTGTGCTAAGTGCTGGGTAAACTGCAAAGGTATTAATCCTCACAAAAGCCTACCAGGCAAGCATCATTATCATGTTCTGTGACTAAATAACTTGGGGTTCCAGAGGTGGATCCCATATAGCCTGAGGCCCCATATCTAGGAAGTAGCCTTTCAAGTGCTCTTTGATGCTGGGCTCCTGACCCTCAGCTACTTCTCAGCCTCATCCCAGAGCTTAGCTTTTAGCTCCATTCTTCAGTTATAAAGTGACCCAAGGCAGCTCCCAGCCCATGCCCTCCAAGAACCTTCCTCCTCGCCTGTCAAATTTTCAATGGTTCCCAATATTTAGTGTGCATAAAATTCATCTGGGAGCTCATTAAGTGACGATCCCTGGGCCCTTCCTTAGCAACGCTGACTTGAAGGGTTACACTCAGGGCCTGAGAACCAGCATCTTAGGAAGAGACCTGGGTGGCTCTGCTGAGCTGGTCCTTTGATCGGCCTTTGGAGAGCTCTAGCCTAGAGTTGCTACTGCATCTGGTGCTAATCTGGATTTTATCCAGAGTTCTGTATGGAAAGATATCTGGCTGCAGTTTATATACTATATCCTGGGGTCACAATTTAGGAAGCAGAAATAGCAGAGTGGAGGCCACTGCAGTCCTCCAGTTGAGGCAGGATGAGGCACCAGTCAGAGCAGTGGAAGTGGTTGGATTGGACAGTAATGTAATGTGGGCCTGTAGCTAATGGAGTGGAGCAGCACTGAAACAAAGGCTGGTCCAGGGTTTAGCCTGGTCATTGCATTGGAGATGGTGGCACTTACTGGGATGGGTTGCTCTTGGATGAAGTGGTTTAGGTGATGAGGCCAAATAAAGTGTTGGGCTTAGGACATGTTGAGAGAGTGCAGGGAGGACAGGAAGAAGTCTGAGTTTAGTGAAGATGGTCGGTGAGTAGGAAACAGTTGAGAAGTTGGGGGCAGTTTGTGGGTGGAGACTAGGCTGAGAAGTGGCAAATAGTCCAAAGAGAGGAGGGGGCCATATGATGAGATGTTGTGATGGTTGGTGGAGATTTAAAGTCATTGTTGAATAGGGAAAAGAACATAGACTAGAAGTCTTGGGTGGCATCTTGGCTCTTTCTTCACCAACTCTGTGACCTTGAGCAGGTTATTTGGGGCCTCTGAACTCAGGGTTTTCCAATTATAAAAGTGAGCTAAGCCTGGGCTGTGGTTCCAGCAGGGCTGTTGTGAGAATCCAAAACTTATGTAAACGCCTCTGAGTGTGTTGCCATGAGCGGGATTTTCTCTGTATGCACCCCTTGCCATCTTTGCTATTAACCCCAGAGTTACCTCTGGGTGCAGAGCCCGAAGTCCTCTGGCAGTGCGAATGGCTTCATCTCTTAGGAGGGAATGGGAACAGTGAAAGATGCTTGGGCTTCAAATCCAATGTGCTGCCTTCAAAAGTCCAGCTGTTATTTGAATGAACTTGTTTTACCTCTTCAGAGCTCTGGGTCTTCATCCACAGAGTGGGAAGATCCATGCCAACCTGATCTTAGTGCGAGATCTCTTGGGTGCAGGAAGTAGAAACCCACTTGAGCTCAATCAAATAAAGAAAAATGTATTAAAAGGAATGGATGTATTTCACAGAACCCACTAGAAAGGAAGCACCTTGAGGGCAGGTACTGCTGTATGCCTGACCCTGGAATGGAACCTGGCATATGATACATCTGATTAATATGATTAAATAAACCCATCCAAGGGAAAGTGGGCTTTCATGAGAGCTGGGAGATGACAGCCAGGAATTGGCCAGGAGCCCCAGTATTCAGCAGCTCCACTTCTCTCTCAATCTCTCTCTCCATTTTCCCCTTCTTCTCTTCCTCCCTCCCTTGCTCCCCTCTTCTCTCCTCACCTCTGCACATCTGTTTCATGCTCCTCTCTCTGCAAGCAGGCTTCCTAGAGATCCTGTCTGCAAGTCTCAGCTTAGATCTACATGGCCCTGGCCTGCCTCTCACTGGCCTGTGTCTTCCTTCCAACCACAAGGGCTACCCACACATAGATGGGCTCTCTCAGGAAGCATTTAAGTCAAGGCTAGACAAGTATCCGTTGATACTAAAGAAAGGATTCTTGCTCTAGGTGGGTGGATAGACCAAATGTCAAGAAGACATGACCACTGGTTGTCCCATGAACTGGACCCAGATGACCAGAGTCCCTGCATCCCCTCTCCTGTCTTTGGAATGTGGGTTCCACTTGCCCTTCCCATTCCCAAAGGCTGCTCCAAGGACATAGCCTTGAGATAGTGATGTAGTGTTAAGAACATCTACACAGTCTACATGACTAAGCCCAGTTAAGGCCTCTATATAAACTTTTTTTTTTTTTTTAAGATTTTATTTATTTGACAGAGAGCGACACAGCAAGAGAGAGAACACAAGCAGGGGGAGTGGGAGAGGGAGAAGCAGGCTTCCCACAGAGCATGGAGCCCGATGCGAGGCTCGATCCCAGGACTCTGGGATCATGACCTGAGCCGAAGGCAAACGCTTAACGACTGAGCCACTCAGGCGCCCCAAGGCCTCTATATAAACTTTTAAATGTGGTGGGCAGGTGCGAGGATCCATTCATCTTTCTGTCACCCAAGATAAGCCTGTATTGTAAGCAGAAAAGTTAGGGGTTCCCAGAAAAAGAAGGGACTTAGCTTTCATGACACAAAAGAAGTCATTTAAGTCATTTAAGTCCCCTAGCTATTTTCCTGTGATCTATGCCCTATCAGTTCTATCTGCCTAAGCACTCTTCTTACAGAGCTTCCTAGGAGATGTCAGAGTTACAAAGAAATGCAAAAACCTCTGTAGTTAAGAATTTTTTTTTTTTTTTTTTTTTTAAGATTTTATCTATCTGACAGAGATAGTGAGAGCAGGAACACAAGCAGGGGGAGTGGGAGAGGGAGAAGCAGGCTTCCCACGGAGCAGGGAGCCCGATGCGGGGCTCGATCCCAGGACCCTGGGATCATGACCTGAGCCGAAGGCAGTCGCTTAACGACTGAGCCACCCAGGTGCCCCTCTGTAGTTAAGAATTTTAAGGGAACAAAGGGAATGTAAAAACTAACAGTTTCTACCAGGCCAGGAAATAGCCAACCATCTCAGAGACAATAAATCGGTGGTAAAGCTCCCACTGCTGGTTCAAAAGTAAGCAAGACCCTGCATTCCTTACCAGAGATAATGAGCCGTAGACCCCGTCCAGTTTATACCAGCTCTTGGAGCATGCCCCAAGCCCTTTTCTTTTGTCAGATAGTTACCTCTGCTTCATTATAATATTAAAGTCTAGAAGGAGCAGAAGCTTCATTAACATAACATAGGATGCATGTATATGCATGTTTCCTAAGTACGTGTGTGCAACCTTATTCCCACTTTTATGTGCGATGACACAGCTCCCCTTTCTGAATATTCATCCTAAACTGTAAATAAAAAGAACCCTCTCACCCCTGCCCAGGGAATCATGGCTTAAAGTTATTCCCTGTGATCTCCTTATTTGCTGCAAATAAAGTTTCCTTTGTGTGACAACTCCACCTGGGGTGGTCTCTATCTGCAACTCATCAAGCAGACTCATGTTAGTTTGGTTACACTATGTTAAGTTCCCTTTGCTTATTAAAACTACCACCTACCAACCTGGAGTGGCCTGCCTCTTCTGTCTCTCCCTGCCTTCTGCATTTGGTGGTCCGTTTTAGATGGTACTTAGGAAGCTCCTGAGGAGGTTATGAACGAACAATTAGTGAGCCAGCCAGGAGACTGAAGAAATGGGCCTTGGGAATGAGGCATCTGCGGGGGATATCTCAAGTTGGCTCTTGACCTCTATGTGGGGAGGGGAGGCCTATATGTTAGATGCTTATGGACCACTACGTGAATATGGGATGTCCCCCAAATGCTGGTAGTCTAACTTGCTTGCTGGAGGAAATGTGCACAGCGTACTGTGCCAGGGTAGGGAAATACTGGTTGCAGCAGTGGGCTGGACTCTGCTGGGGGGCAGTTCAGCTGGCCTCCAATACCGAACTGCCGGCTAACACTCAGGTCAGGAAGTTAGAAGATGAGCTAGCATGTGTCCACTAGTTTGCTAGCTTGGGGTGACAGATAAGGTGAGAGAGCAGGATAATAAAGTGGAGACCTTAGTGTGCTGTTTTGCAAAGATGCCTTGGATTAAGTTCTGGGCCCTTATGACACAGCCTGATTAGGACACCAAGGGATGGAATCTCTGAAAAAGTGATGAAGGTAAAGAGGAGGATGTTATGGTAATGAGGAAACAGGAAATGCCCCCTGTCTTCTGACCCCTAATACAAAGGAGAATTTTAAAATAGCAATTACCCAAAACTCCTAGGAAAAATTGGCACTCTTTCTCTGTTCCTTGAAGTTGTAAATCTTATCATGTCTTTGAAATGTAAACATACCAGAAGATAGTCAAAAGACTGCCCACAGAAACTAAAGAAAATAAAGGGAGGGCTTTTTAAAATACACTCTGCTATAGAAGTTCCTTTGTCAATTGCATTATAATGAACTCTCATCAGATCTTTAACCATGGCCATTTTTTAACTTTATTGTCATTTGCAGACAGTTACTTTTTACTCTGATGCTTTGGCAAAAAAAGTGTTTGTGCAAAAGTACTCTATCTTCAAGGACATTTATAGGAAAGACTGACAAGTACAGGTTTCTAATAACTAAGATCAATTTGCCTTCGTGTGGGAGGAGCAATGATGATCCTTTCAAGTGCTCCCCCAAGGCTATTTGCATAGCACCACAATATGTCATGGGGTGGTAGCTGGGGACCTGTCCCTATTCTCCTTCCCCATATCAGTAAAATGGATCCATTACATTGATGATATATTGTTAACATATAAAGATTTGCCTCTGCTGCAAGACACCCTGCAAGCTCTGCTGGAGCATCTGTGGGGCAGTGGATGGACAGTGAACCCACAGACAATTTAAAGTCCAGGCACTGCCATAAGGTTTTTAAGAGTTGTCTGGTTGGGTAAGACCCATGTTGTCCCATTAGCTATGATTGATAAGGTGTAAGTTTATCCAACCCCTAAGAATGTGAAAGAAGTGCAAGCCTTGTAGAGATTTTGAGGTTTTGGAGGACTTTTATTGCACAGCTGACACAATGCTTCCTGGTAGAGAAGAGGCACGCAGAGCCTGGGGCAGAGTGGCAAGCCAGCTCTGAGAAGGCAGTACTACCGGTGAAGCAGATTGAAGCTCTGGGCATCTCCCGAGCAGGGCTGCCGTTTGAATTAGAGGTGTCTGTGACTCTAGAAGGAATGGGTTGGGCACTGTGGCAGAAGCAACAGAAGGAGAGCATGCCCAGAGGATTTGGTCCCACCTCTGGAAGGGGCAGAAACCCCAGACATCTCCTTGGGGCAACAGCATCTAGCAGTGTACACAGTGCTTCTCCAGGGAGAGCCTCTCGCCAAGCGGCACGTGCCACGGATAGCTGACTGAGCTCAGAGTTCTCTGGCTCGTGATTACTTGGAGTCCTGGTCATTAACCCCTTTGTGCTGATGGTGGGCTATTCTAAAGGGATTAACCCTATGACTCAGGCAATGGGAAGTCAAGGGGTGGATGATTATAAATTAGCCCTTATGGGGTCAAAATATGTAGAAAGACATTGGGTCTGCCTGCAACAGCTGACCCTTCAATAGATACAGCAGATTGTATGCATAGAAAGATGGTCACTGCAGTGCCCAAAGATAACGGCATATTGCCAAGGATGTCAGATTTCCCTTTAAAGTACAATGACTTGGTTAATGCAGTAACAGCATGTCTTGCACATTTAAAGCAACACCCAAGGCAACTGCCAAAGTCATCCCCTGGAGTTCTCAACAGATGAGGGATTGGCAAATTGATTATGTTGGCCCTTCCCTCTGAGTGAGGGTTCGAAATACGTCTTAGTTTGTGTGGACACTGTACCTGGCCTAACCCAAGCTTTCCCCTGCTGCTGTGCAAACCAGCTTGCCACCATTAGGGGATTGGAGAAACTGAGTACCATATACAGATATCCTCGTTGAACAGATAGTGATCGGGAGTCACATTTCAAAAGTCATGACATGCAAGACTGGGCAGAAGGACATGACATTAAATGGCTATGCCATCTCCCCTATAACTCATAAGCAGCAGGGTTGGTAGAAAAAAAATGGAATATTAACACAGCAAATTAAATTGTTAATAGGTAAGGCCACCTTGGCTGGGAGAACCAAAATACTTTCCCAGGCTTTAATACATTTGAATGATCAGCTAGTCGGGCCTGTTGCCCCACATGCCAGACTGGGGACCCCCACTGAGGCATCCAATAACATAAAGGTATGGAATCATGGGAAACAGCCATTGCTCTACTCTCACTATGGGTCAACATGCTACACAGCTGAGAACACCAAGCCCCATCACACTTGGGAAAGGAGTTATCTATTGCAATTTACAATGGGACATCCTGCTGAGGTAGATGAGTTACTTCACACACCTAGATGAAGGGGAATTACTTAGTCTCCACTGGGATCCCATTATCCTGCTGCAAGCTGGACCTGTTAAAATGCACTATACCTGGAATGGAACACACACCATTGAAAGAGGGGGAGAAGGTGGGGTTCCTGGTCTGGCACATCCTGCCCCCAGTCCCATCTTCCCACACCTTGAGAGTGCTGCCTTCCTCTTGAATATGCATGGATGTACAACCAGGTCAAGTTCCTAAAGCTTCCAACTTCTCTCCCCTCAAGGCCAGGTGGACACTATTTTTCACTAGTATGATCATGTGGGTGTGATCTTTGTTCACTCTCTTGGCCTGGAGGGCATTATAGCACACATAGATGCCCTTACTAAATCCATCCAGCAAGGCTTAAATGATAGCCAACAGAGCCTGCTCTTACTGAACACTGAAATGTCTCTGATATGAAAAGCTGTCTTCCAAAATAGGATGATGGCCATAGACATTATTGCTCCTTGCAAGGAGGCACCTGTGCCCTTACCCAAACAGAATGTATGTGTTCATACCCGATTAGCCTACTAATGTATCATCTTTATTAAATCATATGAGGACACAAGTAAATGTCCTGATTCAACCCCCAGTTTAGGGGACTTGATAAATCAATGTTTTGGATCACGGAACTATTAGTGGAAAAATTTGTCACTGATTTTGAGAATCATTGTTTTAAGCTACGTCTTCTCATGTGCCTGTATTGTTGGGGTGACACCTACCTCCAGTGCATCCAGATAGCTGCCAAAGGAGCCATCTCTACGCCAGTCAGTTTCTTGCTGACTGCTCAGAGCCCATTGTGGAAGAGAAGGGCACATGAAATTGTAAGATCCGGCGAATGTTGGGGAAGGTCATGCAGAAGACATAACCACCAGTTGACTCATGAGCTGGATGTGGATGACAGGAGTCTCCTTCCCTCTCCCCACCATCCTTGCAATGTGGGTTCCACTTGCCCTTCCCACTCCCAGAGGCTGCTCCAAGGATATAGCCTTAACATAGTAATGTGGTGTTGAGAACACCTACACAGTATATGTGACTGAACCCAGTTAAGACCTCTATATAAACTTTTAAGATCTGGCAGGAAGGTGTGGGGATCCATTCATTTTGCTGCCACCCAGGATAAGCCTCATGTGTGAGTTCCCTTTGCTATTTAAAACTGCCACGTACCAACCTGGAGTGGCCTACCTCTTTTTTCAGTCTCTCCCTGCCCTCTATGTTTGGGGGCTGGTTTTAGATTATACCTGGGAAGCTCCCCAGGAGGTTACAAACCAGCAATCTCTGTGTCCAGTTTCATATCCCTCAGAGAGAAAATCTAAATGGCTTAGCCTGATGCTGTATTTAACTTTCTCAGATTGATTTCTTTCACTAAGTAATATGCACTTAAGTTTCCTCCATGTCTTTTCATGACTTGATAATTCATTCATCCATTCACCTGTGGAAGGACATCTTGATTTTTTCCAAGTGTTAGCAATTATGAATAAAGCTGCTATGAACACCTATGTGTGGGTTTTGTATGGGCATAAGTTTTTAACTCCTTTGGGTAAATACGAAGGAGTGAAATTGATGAATCACATGGTAAGAGTATGTTTAGTTTTGTAAGAAACCATCTTCCAAAATGGCTGTACCATTTTGCATTCCCATTAGCAAAGTTCCTGTTGTTCCACATTCTTGCCAGAATTTGGTGTCAGTGTTCCAGGTTTGGCCATTCTAATAGCTGTGTAGCGGTATCTCGTTATTATGTTAACTTGCATTTTCTTTTCTTTCTTTTTTTTTTTTTTTAAGATTTTATTTATTTATTTGACAGAGAGAGAGAGAGAGAGAACAAGCAGGGGGTGTGGCAGAGGGGAAAGGAGAAGCAGGCTTCCCGCTGAGCAGCGAAACTGATGTGGGGCTCTATCCCAAGACCCTGAGATCATGACCTGAGCCAAAGGCGGCCGCTTAACCAACTGAGCCACCCAGGCACCCCAACTTGCATTTTCTTAGTGATATATGATGTTAAGCATCTTTTCATATGCTTTTTTCCCATCTCTATATCTTCCTTGATGAGGTGTCTATTAAGTTCTTTGGCTCATTTTTAAATTGGGCTCTTTGTTTCCTTATTGTTGTTTTAAGAATTCTTTGCATATTTTGAAAACCAGTCCCCTATTAGATACTTCTTTTGCAAATATTTTCTCCCAGTCTGTGGCTTGTCTTCTAATTCTCTTCATATTGCATTTTGCAGAGCAGAGATTTTTAATTTCAATGAAGTTCAGCTTATTAATTATTTCTTTTATGGATTGTGACTTTGGTGTTATATCTAAAAAGGCATCACAATACCCAAGGTCATCTAGATTTTCTCCTGTTCTCTTCCAGGAGTTTTATGGTTTTATACTTTACATTTAGATCTATGCTACGTTTTGAGTTAATTTTTGTGAAGACTGTAAGCTGTTATGTGTAGATACACTTTCTGTCCCCCTGTGGATGTCTGGTTGTTCTAGACATATTTATTTCTGGGCTTTCTTTTCTATTTCATTAATCTATTTGTCTTTTTTGTGTGTGTGTGTGAATACCAAACTGTCTTGATTACTGTAGCATTATAATAAGTCTTGAAGTCTGGTAGTGTCAGTCCTCCAACTTTGTCCTTCAGTTATTGTGCTAGCTATTTGAGTCTTTTGCCTTCTGCATATAAATTTTAGAATAGTTTGCGAATGTCCATAAAATATCTTCCTGAGATTTTGATTAGGATCTCATTGAATGTATAGATTGAGTTGGGAAGAACTACTATCTTGACAATATTGAGTCTCCTTATCCATGAACATGGGACATCTCTCTAGTAATTTAGTTCTTTGATTTCTTACATCAGCATTTTGTAATTTCCCTCATATAGATGTTGTACATATTTTGCTAGATTTACATCTAAGTATCTCATTTTGGGGGGTGACATATAAATGGTATTATGTTTTTAATTTGAATTCACACATGTTCGTGTTGGTATGTAGAAAAGCAATTGACTTTTGTATATAAGCCTTGTATCCTGCTGCCTTACTGTAATGGCTTCAGGAGTTTTGTTGTCAGTTCTTTCAGATTTTCTACAGAGATGATCATCTGTGAACAAGGAAGGCTTTATCACTTCCTTCCAAAACTTATTTTCTTTCCTTGCCTTATTTTCTTCGCATTAGCAAGGACTAGTGGTAAGAGGGGATATCCTTGCCTTGTACCTGATGTTAGTGGGAAAGCTTTATTTTTCTCACCATTAAGTATGATGTTAGCCATAGGATTTTATATTCTTTATTAAGTTGAGAAATTCCCCCTCTATTCCTAGTTTATTGGGAGTTTTTATCATGAATGGGTGTTGAATTTGTCAAATACTGTTTCTGCATCTATTGATATGATTATAAGATTTTGTTGTTTTTGTCTTTTGATGCAATGGATTACATTAATTGATTTTCAAATGTTGAACCTGTCTTGTACACCTGGGATAAATCACACTTGGTTGAGGTGCATAATTTTATGCTTTTTAGATTTGACTTTTATACTTTTATATTTTTAGATTTGATTTGCTAATATTTTGCTTAGGATTTTTGCATCTATGTTCTTAAGAGATATTGCCCTGTAGTTTTCTTTTCATGTGAGGCCTTTGTCTGGTTTTGGTATTATGCTAATGCTGACCTTATAGAATGAGTTAGAAAGTAGTCCCTCTGCTTCTTTCTTCTGGAAGAGATTATAGAGAATTGGTATAATTTCTTCCTTTAATCTTCAGTAGGACTCACCAGTGAATCTATCTGGGCCTGATGCTTTCTGTTTTATAAGGTAATGGGCTCATTTTTATAAGGTTATGGGCTCATTTTTATAAGGTTATGTGCTCATGGGCTCATTTTTTCTAATAGATGCAGGTCTATTTTAAATTATCTATTTATTTTTATGAAAGTTTCAGCAGATTGCACCTTTCAAGAAATTGGTCCATTTTATCTAGATTACCAAATTTGTGGGCAGAGATATATATTATTTTATTGTCCTTTTAATGTTCATGGTATTTACAGTGATGTCTCCTCTTTTTTTCTCTGATATTAGCAATTTATGTCTACTTTTTTTCCCCCCCTTAGAGAGTCTGGCAAGGGGTTTGTAAATTTTATTGATCTTTTCAATGCACTTTTTGATTTTGTTGATTTTCTGTTTTATTTCCTGTTTTCAATTTTATTGATTTCTGCTCTAATACTTATCATGTATCTTCTTTTGCTTATTTTGGATCTAATTTGCTCTTACTCTAGTTTCCTAGGGTGGAAGCTTATATTGATTTTTAAATCTTTCTCTTATTCTTTTTTTTTTTTTTTAAAGATTTTATTTATTTATTTGACAGAGAGAGAGATAGCGAGAGCAGGAACCAAGCAGGGGGAGTGGGAGAGCGAGAAGCAGGCTTCCTGCCGAGCAGGGAGCCCGATGTGGGCCTCGATCCCAGGACCCTGGGATCATGACCTGAGCCGAAGGCAGACGCTTAACGACTGAGCCACCCAGGCGCCCTAAATCTTTCTCTTATTCTAACATATGCATTCAATGCTATAAGTGTCCATCTCGATATCACTTTTGCTTCATCCCACAAATTTCAATAAGTTGTGTTTTCACATTCTTTTCATCCTAATATTTTTAGATTTATCTTGAGATTTCTTCTTTGATCCATGCATTATTTAGAAGTGTGAGGTTTACTTTCCAGGTATTTGGGGATTTTCCAGATACCTTTCTGTCACTAATTTCTAGTTTAATTCCATTGTGTCTGAGAAAAGACACTGTGTAATTTCTATTCTTTTAAATTTGTTAAGGTATAATTTATGACCCAGAATTTGATCAATTGTGGAGAATGTTCCATGTGTCTGTGTGTTCTGCTATTTTTGGATGCAGTAGTTGATAAATGTCAGTTATATCTTGTTCACTGATGATGCAGTTTAGTTCAAATGCATGCTTACTGATTTTCTGACTGCTGGATCTATTTATTTCTGAGAGAAGGGTATCTGTGTCTCTAACTATGATAGTGAATTCATCTATTTCTCCTTGCAGTTCTGTCATTTTTTGCCTCATATACTTTGACACTCCATTGTTAGGTGTGTACATGTTAAAAATTGTTATGTCTTCTTGGAGAATTACCCCTTTATCATTCTGTAATGACCTTCTTTCTTTTCTTTTTTTAAAATTTTTTATTGTTCTGTTAATCCCCATACATTACATCATTAGTTTTAGATGTAGTGTTCCATGATTCATTGTTTGTGCATAACACCCAGTGCTCCATGCAGAACGTGCCCTCCTCAATACCCATCACCAGGCTAACCCCTCCTCCCACCCCCTCTCCTCTAGAACCCTCAGTTTGTTTTTCAGAGTCCATC
>NW_027786776.1:0-288 GCF_054177405.1 Leptonychotes weddellii | reverse complement strand
TTTTTTTTTTTAATTTATTTTTTATTTATTTATTTATTTTTTATTCTTATGTTAATCCCCATACATTACATCATTAGTTTTAGATGTAGTGTTCCATGATTCATTGTTTGTGCATAACACCCAGTGCTCCATGCAGAATGTGCCCTCCTCAATACCCATTACCAGGCTAACCCATCCTCCCACCCCCCTCCTCTCTAGAACCCTCAGTTTGTTTTTCAGAGTCCATCATCTCTCATGGTTCGCTTACCCCTCCGATTTCCCCTGCTTCATTCTTCCCCTCCTGTTACC
>NW_027786775.1:0-288 GCF_054177405.1 Leptonychotes weddellii | reverse complement strand
GTATTATTTCATTTGATTCTGAGGTTGGTAATACTCGTAGCCCTGTCTTACAGAGGAGGAAACTGAGGTACAGTGTGGTAACTGACTCCGATTCACATTCAGGCTCTCCGAGCACTACCTGGCTCCTGCTGGCCGATGTGTACATAATCTCTGTTAAAAACAACCTTCAGATAACTTTTGAAGTCCCTTTATGCTCTGGCATTCTGTTTCTGTGAAGGATGTAAAACTCAGATCCAACAGCCATTTGATAATAGGGTGATGCTTGTTTTTGGGAGATGGAATTCATTC
>NW_027786774.1:0-288 GCF_054177405.1 Leptonychotes weddellii | reverse complement strand
TGTCTTCTATCTCACTCTTTGGCTGACAGTGAGGTAGTCATTGACATTTCCTCTTTCTCAGCTTTCCCAGTTGAACAACAGGAATAATTAATGCCTGTGGTGTAAGTAGCTATAAAACTATACATTTAGTTGTATAAGGATAAAGTCCAGGGCTCTCTTTTTTTTTTTTTCAAGATTTTATTTATTTATATGACAGAGAGACACAGTGAGAGAGGGAACACAAGCAGGGGGAGCGGGAGAGAGAGAAGCAGGCTTCCCGCGGAGCAGGGAGCCCGAGGCGGGGCTCGA
>NW_027786773.1:0-288 GCF_054177405.1 Leptonychotes weddellii | reverse complement strand
AGAAACATACCTATTAGCAGTCATTCCTCCAGCCCTGGCAACCATTAATTTACTTTCTGCCTCTATGGATTGACCTGTCTGGACATTTCATATCATCATAAAATTTGTGACTTTTTGTGACTGGCTTCTTTTACTTGGCATAATGAACACAAGGTTCATCCATGTTGTAGTATTTATCAATGCTTCATTCTTTTTTTTTGCAATCCTTTTTTTTTAAATTTTTTATCGTTGTTAATCACCATACATTACATCATTAGTTTTTGATGTAGTGTTCCATGATTCATTGTT
>NW_027786772.1:0-288 GCF_054177405.1 Leptonychotes weddellii | reverse complement strand
TCTATACCACATCTTTATACATTCATCAGTCTATGGACACTTGGGCTGCTTCCATAGTTTGGCTATTGTAGATAATGCTGCAACAAACATCGGGGTGGAATCATTTCAAATTAGGGTTTTCATATTCTTTGGGGAAATGCCAGCAGTGGAATTACTGGATCATAGGGTATTTCTAATTTTTTCCACAGTGGCTTCACCACTTTGCACTCCCACCAACAGTGCACGAGGGTTCCCCTTTCTCCGCATCCTCGCCAACACCTGTTGTTTCTTGTATTGTTGATTTTAGCC
>NW_027786771.1:0-288 GCF_054177405.1 Leptonychotes weddellii | reverse complement strand
GTATTATTTCATTTGATTCTGAGGTTGGTAATACTCGTAGCCCTGTCTTACAGAGGAGGAAACTGAGGTACAGTGTGGTAACTGACTCCGATTCACATTCAGGCTCTCCGAGCACTACCTGGCTCCTGCTGGCCGATGTGTACATAATCTCTGTTAAAAACAACCTTCAGATAACTTTTGAAGTTCCTTTATGCTCTGGCATTCTGTTTCTGTGAAGGATGTAAAACTCAGATCCAACAGCCATTTGATAATAGGGTGATGCTTGTTTTTGGGAGATGGAATTCATTC
>NW_027786770.1:0-288 GCF_054177405.1 Leptonychotes weddellii | reverse complement strand
TTAAAATTCTACACCTTTATTACCCAGGGAACATTCAGAAAATGGGCTTTGGGATTCTGTGATTTCTTCAAGAATAAACATATCAGTGATTTGAAATATGCCCATAATTTTAGTGGCGGTACATTCAAAGGGTGTATCATTGCAAATATAGAACCCTATCGCATATGTAACATAAGTGAATTTGAGAGAGGAGGAATAACTAACTACATTTTATTGTTCAGATGAGACACCTAAGGCTCACATAAAGTTGAGCTGCCCCTCATTGGTAAAACAGGACATCTGATGCTG
>NW_027786769.1:0-288 GCF_054177405.1 Leptonychotes weddellii | reverse complement strand
GTTTTCCAAAGTGGCTATACCAGCTTGCATTCCCACCAACAGTGTAAGAGGGTTCCCCTTTCTCCACAACCTCTCCAACATTTGTTCTTTCCCTGTCCATTTTTGCCATTCTAACTGGTGTAAGGTGGTATCTCAATGTGGTTTTGATTTGGATTTCCCTGATGGCTAATGATGATGAACATTTTTTCATGTGTCTGTTAGCCATTTTTATGTCTTCTTCAGAGAAGTGTCTGTTCATCTCTTCTGCCCACTTTTTTTGACTTGATTATTTGTTTTTTGTGTGTTGAG
>NW_027786768.1:0-288 GCF_054177405.1 Leptonychotes weddellii | reverse complement strand
TCAAACCAGTAAATCCCATAATATTTTTGCTTTCCTTGGTTTGATCGCTCTCAATCATAGTCCATTTCATTTAAGAACCATGTTCCAAAACCTTAACTCTGGTGTGTATGTGCTTAAAGTTAAGATTTAGGGTTCTTTTCCTAGTAGCATTTTTTTTTTCCACCATCACGGTATTCTTTATTTTATTTTATTTTTTTTTTAATTTTATTATGTTGTGTTAGTCACCATACAATACATCATTAGTTTTTGATGTAGTGATCCACGATCCATTGTTTTTGTATAACACCC
>NW_027786767.1:0-3373 GCF_054177405.1 Leptonychotes weddellii | reverse complement strand
GAAAGCAAGAACAAGCAGAAACAACAGAAGACACCAAAACACTTCACTTGTTGGAATTCCGAGATAGAGTTTATTCCATTTGCTTACTTGTTTTAAAGATATAAATGAAAGTTATGAACTCACTGAATACATGTGTATATAACCAGATGAGAAGGAGATGACAGAGATAATAGAGAAAAGAAAATATTTCACCAACGATGACTAAGGAATTTTCACTTAATTTAAAAAGCAAGCAGGCAAATAAACGAAATCCAAAGCAGGGCAGGCGTGAAGAAATCCACATGCAGAAACATCTTGGTGAAATAAGAGAATATAAAAGACAAAAAGCTTTTTTTTTTAAGATTTACTTATTTATTTTAGAGAAAGAGAGAGCCTGGGTGTGGGGTGGGGGGAGGGACAAGGGACAGGGAGAGGGAGAAAAGCTCAAGCGGACTCCATGCTGAGCATGAAGCCTGACACAAGGCTCGATCTCACAACCCTGAGATCATGACCTGAGCCAAAACCAAGAGTCAGATGCTCAACTGACTGAGCCACCCAGGCACCCCAAAAGACAAAAGATTTTAAGAGAGGTCTTAGGAACCATCAAAAATACTTTAAAAGTTATGTTTTAAAGATAGATTTATTATTTAAAGATAGATTATTTATAACATAAACATAAACAAAGATACATAGTGGACCTACTATAACTGTTGAAATACACTGGCAGAGATTCTCTGTTTAACAAACTCTAACCAGGCTCCTCTGAATCTTCTCACCTAGGGTCCAACATGGGCCTAATAAAAAGGCAAAATGATTTGGGAAAAAAAACCACAAGTGATTTTATCCATTCCCTTCTTCCCCCATTAAAAGACTTAAAAATAATACATAGTTTCCAATAGCTTAACATTGCACATGACCCAGCCCCTCTTAAAGTGCCTGCCCCAGAAAGCTCAAGGTTGTCAAAAAAATTTACTGTTTGCTCTAGCCAACACCTAAGGATAGGCCCCTCTGATCACTGCTTGTTAGAGCGTTTTCTAAAAAGGACTTGCATTTGTGAATCCTTCATCTCTCTGGGCTGTATCTCCCAGCATTCAGTAGTTTTTTCTCGAGGACCTGAAAACCATTCCTTTGGAATGTAACCATCAGCAAAGGGGCCTCTGTGAGAAGATGGAATCCTAACTTCATTAATTGCCAGCTAGCAGGCACAATTGGCCCAATCAGCATCTACAACTGACTAGCCTCCTTGTACAATTATTTATAGTATATTTTTAGAACCAAAGAAGAATTATTTGTTTTCTTCCAATGAGGATTTACATTTGTTTCTGACAGATATCAAAGGTCATGCAAAATCCAGGTGATATGAATTCACATAAGAGCCCACTGGATGGATCTTTTTCTTGTTTCCTATCCATTACCAGGGTAATTTTTTTCTTAATTGCCTGGAGGAGCTCACCCCTTCTGGGGGTACCTTAACCTCAGGCATGATGACTCTTATTATCCAAACAAGTTCATTTGTTGATGCTTTTATCAACATTTAACAATGAGTTGTTTTCAACTGGTAAATAACTTGATTTACCATATTACTACTGGAAACGAATTTCCTGGAAACCTATTAAGTATTAAAGAAATGGTACCAGTCCCCAAACTCCACAAGCCTGTGATTTTTCTACCCCTGAAGCTACCCTTGGAGGCCCTTCAGCAAGACTGGCAGGGCCTCTTAGCCTTTAGAGCTCCCAAAGAGGAGAGCTTTAAAGAGGAGGCTTGTAATCAGAAGTTTATATTCAGAACTTAAAAAATAAAAAAATAGAAAAGTGACATGTGAAGTTATAGTCAATGTAACTTTATAAAAATTTCAAAAGTCAGGGTGCCTGGGTGACTCAGTTTGTTAAGCGACTGCCTTCGGCTCAGGTCATGATCCTGGAGTCCCAGGATGGAGTCCCGCATCAGGCTCCCTGCTCAGTGGGGAGTCTGCTTCTCCCTCTGACCCTCTCCCCTCTCATGCTCTTTCTCACTCTCTCAAATAAATAAGTAAAATCTTTAAAAAAATTTTCAAAAGTCAGGAAAAGTTTTGCCCCAGTGTTCACATGTAGCAACAGCTGTGTTCCGAAGACTTCATGATTCAAGCCATGGTTTAATTTAAAGAAATTATCTCAATGGCATTTTTAATCAGACTATTTTTAATCAGAAAATGTAATATCCACAGCATTTAGAGCATAATACTCCTTTTATTGTGACTGGCTGATATTCACGTACATGTTAGTAATAATCTGTATACAATATCAAAAGATCGACATCCTGAATTTGTTGTGTAAATAAAGGGGAAATAAAATTCCACAGGGTATTTTTCAAATCACCTGGAAACTGAGTGGTGGGCATGCTGACCACAGGAATCCAGGGTAAAATAAATATGCATCTCTCTGGCAAGAGTCTGAACGATGTTCACACAGCTAGACATTTTAAAGTATGTACCTCTCAATCAAAAATACACCACCTAGAAATGTAATAATTAGATATATAATATCGTGAGCTAGGTTAAGAAAAAAGCCTGCTTTGCGAGACAGCATCTGATTAGCTATTCGAAAGCTAGCCAATCTTTATTTCCTATCATCTCAGAGACTGCCTGACTTTTTGAAAGTGGACATAGCTGTAACTCAGCAGGAAACAACTGTCTTGGAGTAATTACATAATGATGGCTTAGTGCTAAATTGTAAGGTCATGAGCACTCTCAAAAAATGTTTCTGGAATTCATTGCAAACACTGGTGTTTTGGAAATTAATAGACCACTGGGGACTATTTTAAGTAGAGAAAATCTAATTAAAAAAAGAAAAAAAAGGTGGTCATAAAGTACAAACTCCCAGTTACAAGATGAATTAGTCCTGGGGATGTGACATGCAGCACCATGGTGACTATACTTAATGATACTGTATTGTATATTTGAAAGTTGCTGGAAGAGTAGATCTTAAAAGTTCTCACAAGACCCTATGACCCAGCAATTGCACTACTGGGTATTTACCCCAAAGATACAAATGCAGTGATCCGAAGGGGCACGTGCACCCCGATGTTTATAGCAGCAATGTCCACAATAGCCAAACTATGAAAAGAGCCTAGATGTCCATCAAAAGATGAATGGGTAAAGAAGATGGGGTATATATATACAATGGAATATTATGCAGCCATCAAAAAATGAAATCTTGCCATTTGCAACAATGTTGATGGAACTAGAGGGTATTATGCTAAGCGAAATAAGTCAATCAGAGAAAGACATGTATCATATGATCTCACTGATATGAGGAATTTGAGAAACAAGACCGAGGATTATAGGGGAAGGGAGGGAAAAATGAAACAAGATGAAACCAGAGAGGGAGACAAACCATAAGAGACTCTTAATCTCAGG
>NW_027786766.1:0-288 GCF_054177405.1 Leptonychotes weddellii | reverse complement strand
TACCCATTTTACAATTGAGCAAACTGAGATTCAAAAATTTAAGTGGTGAAACTAAAGCTCCATGTAAGGGGAGGAGTGAGGACTCCAAATTTGGGGATGATTTCAAAACCCACTCTTCACTTGTATGTCCTGGAACAGGGAGATCAGTAATCCAGGGAGAGGAATCCTGAAAGAGAAAGCAGATTTCTTTTTTTTTTTTATTTTTTATTTATTTATTTTTTTTATTCTTATGTTAATCCCCATACATTACATCATTAGTTTTAGATAAAGTGTTCCATGATTCATTGT
>NW_027786765.1:0-288 GCF_054177405.1 Leptonychotes weddellii | reverse complement strand
GGCACCTGGTGGCTCAGTTGGTTAAGTATTTGCCTTCGGCTCAGGTCATGATCTCAGGGTCCTGGAATCGAGCCCCACATCAGGCTCCCTGCTGGGCAGGGGGCCTGCTTCTCCCTCTCCCTCTGCCACTCCCACTGCTTGTGCTCTCCTGCTCTCTCTCTGTCAAATAAATAAGTAAAATCTTAAAAAAAAAAAAAAAGAGATGTATAGTTTTCTTTGAGGGAAGCACCACTTATTTTTTTTATTTTTTTACTGTTATGTTAATCACCATACATTACATCATTAGTT
>NW_027786764.1:0-288 GCF_054177405.1 Leptonychotes weddellii | reverse complement strand
ATCATTAACCCTGTAAACATAAAAATGATAAGACAATAACATTATCAGTATTTGTGTGACCTCCAGAAGCAAGAATTTAAATTTACTTTTTAAGTATGTTCTAGTGGAAAGTTTATTTTCATGAATGAAATGCAAAATCTTTAACATTAATCTTGTTTGAACTGTCATAGCCACAAAGTATCAAGAACACAGACAATTCAGGGGGGGCGGAGCAAGATGGCGGAGGAGTAGGAGACCTGGATTTCGTCTCCTCTCAGGAATTCAGCTGGATAGGGATCAAACCATTCT
>NW_027786763.1:0-288 GCF_054177405.1 Leptonychotes weddellii | reverse complement strand
TTTGACGGAGAGAGACATAGCGAGAGAGGGAACACAAGCAGGGGGAGTGGGAGAGGGAGAAGCAGGCTTCCCGCGGAGCAGGGAGCCCGATGCGGGGCTCGATCCCAGGACCCTGATGCGGGGCTGGATCCCAGGACCCTGGGACCATGACCTGAGCCGAAGGCAGACACTTAACTACTGAGCTACTCATGTGCTCCCCCGAGTGAGGTATTTTTAATCCTCTTCTACTACATATGGTACAATGCATATAAAATCATTTTTGGAACGAGTTGGGGATTTGAACGTAGA
>NW_027786762.1:0-288 GCF_054177405.1 Leptonychotes weddellii | reverse complement strand
TAAATGGATGTGACTGGTTTCAGTATGAGATTATTCACAAAAACTGTCTGAATGTAGCCCATGGACTGTAAATTACTGACTCCTGAGGTAGACAAAATAACTCATATTGCAGAAGATAATACAGAAGAAAATATTACTGAACAAATCAATAGAAACTATTCAAACACAGAGACCAATAGACACAACAGAACTTACCCAAAATGAAACATAGATGAAAGAAACTTTTTTGAAAAGCATTAGTGAACTGGGACAAAGCTTCAAGTAACCAAATAATTGTGTAATTGGAGT
>NW_027786761.1:0-288 GCF_054177405.1 Leptonychotes weddellii | reverse complement strand
AGCAGAGAGTCTGCTTCTCCCTCTGGCCCTCCCCCCTCTCATGCTCTCTCTATCTCATTCTCTCTCTCAAATAAATAAATAAAATCTTTAAAAAAAAAAAAAAAAAAAGAAATGCAGTCCAAGAAGAGAAGTGCTGTGACTGAGAAAATCACGTGTTGTGTGCGCTTTTGTAGAGCTGTCCCATCTTAGAGTCACAGGGGTACTCTCGCCTCCAGCTTGCTCGGGGCCTCTGTCCAAGATGGGGTTAGGCGGGGATTGCGCCGGACAGATGGCTTGTAATAGAGTTCT
>NW_027786760.1:0-288 GCF_054177405.1 Leptonychotes weddellii | reverse complement strand
TGTTTTTACCTCATCTCTATGTCCCATAAAGTGATATCGTCGCTGATCCAGGGATTGGAGGGCTCAGCCGGCGTGACCAAAGGATCATATTCCACATACTGTTCTGTGTAAGCAATTAAGCTGCAGGAGGGAAGCAAAGAACGCCACTGATTTCCTGTAAAAACTTGTATTCTCTTTTACACAAACATTCTGTCTTTATATAATTCTAAGTTAAAGAGAAAAAACACCTTTACTCCCAATTCTGGGACAAATCCAACTGTTTCCTTCTCATGACGAATGTATCATTTT
>NW_027786759.1:0-288 GCF_054177405.1 Leptonychotes weddellii | reverse complement strand
TTTCTAATGCTTGCTAGTTTCTTTACCACATATTCAGCATCCCAATTCTCAAACATTTAAAACCTAAAGTCTTTTTTTCTTTTTAAGACTATTTATTTATTTGACAGAGAGAGACGCAGCGAGAGAGGGAACACAAGCAGGGGGAGTGGGAGAGGGAGAAGCTGGGCTCCTGCCGAGCAGGGAGCCTGATGCAGGGCTCGATCCCAGGACCCAGGGATCATGACCTGAGCCGAAGGCAGACGCTTAATGACTGAGCCACCCAGGCGCCCCAAACCTAAAGTCTTATAT
>NW_027786758.1:0-288 GCF_054177405.1 Leptonychotes weddellii | reverse complement strand
TATCGCCTCGGATTCACTTCTCCGCACGTCCTACCTTCCAGAAAGTGGTCGCTTTTCTGATGAGAGAGTTGTTGCTCTTCTTTTCTTCAATCTCCTGTTGAGTTTGTAGGTGTTCAGAATGGTTTGATCCCTATCCAGCTGAATTCCTGAGAGGAGACGAAATCCAGGTCTCCTACTCCTCTGCCATCTTGCTCCGCCCTCCTCCTTTTCAACTTTTCTATGTCAAATTAATCACTGAAATTTGACAATGATGTTTTTGGCTACTCTACTATGGATTCAGGCAAAGTA
>NW_027786757.1:0-288 GCF_054177405.1 Leptonychotes weddellii | reverse complement strand
TTATGCACAAACAATGCATCATGGAACACTTCATCTAAAACTAATGATGTAATGTATGGGGATTAACATAAGAATAAAAACAAATAACAAAAACAAAACAAACAAAAAAAAACCTGAAACAAACAAGCAAAAATACAATCATTTATTTGGAATTTTGTTCCAGTGACCATCAAGAAATTGTAAAACGACTAACAATTCAGTTTGCATATTTACTATAATAACCCCCACTTGCATAGTGTTATTTATAGGTCTTCAAGGAATTCTTATTTATTATCAGCATCTTTGGTC
>NW_027786756.1:0-3374 GCF_054177405.1 Leptonychotes weddellii | reverse complement strand
GATGTGTTTCTTTGCTTTTGTTATTAATTGCCTTATATAATTGGCTGCTCCCATGTTAGGGGCATAGATATTTACAATTGTTAGATCTTCTTGTTGGATAGATCCTTTAAGTATGATATAGTGTCCTTCCTCATCTCTTATTACAGTCTTTGGTTTAAAATCTAATTTGTCTGATATAAGGATTGCCACCCCAGCTTTCCAAAAGATACCTTTTAAGTAAAACTGGAGAATTCTGAATGAGATTGATGGATTTTATCAATGTCAATATCCTGGCTATATTATATTTTGATTTTTAAATAGACTTTATTTTTTAGAGCAGATTAGGTTCACAGCAAAACTGAGAAGAAGGTATAGAAATTTTTCACACAGGCATAGCCTCCTACATTATCAACAGCCCCCCACCAGAGGGCACATTTGCTACAACTGATGAACCTACATTGACACATTATCAACCAGAGTCCATGGTTTACATTAGATTTCATTCTTTTTTTTTTTTTTTTTTTTTAAAGATTTTATTTATTTATTTGAGAGAGAGAATGAGATAGAGAGAGAGCATGAGAGGGGGGAGGGTCAGAGGGAGAAGCAGACTCCCTGCTGCGCAGGGAGCCCGATGTGGGACTCGATCCAGGGACTCCAGGATCATGACCTGAGCCGAAGGCAGTCGCTTAACCAACTGAGCCACCCAGGCGCCCCATTAGATTTCATTCTTGGTGTTATATATTCTAAGAGTTTGGACAAATTTATAATGACATGTGTCATACCTGTAGTTTCATTATAATATCATAGAGTAGCTTTATATCCTAAGAATGCTCTGTATTCCACCTATTCATCCCTCTCTCCCCTTAACCCTGGACAACCACTTACCTTTTACTGTCTCCAGAGTTTTGCCTTTTCCAGAATGTCATAAAGTTGTAGCCTTTTCAGATTGGCATCTTTTACTTAGTAATATGCATTTAGGATTCCTCCATGCCTTTTCATGGCTTGATAGTTCATATCTTATTAGTGCTGAATAATATCCCATTGTCTGGATATACCACAGTTTTTTTTATCTGTTCACCTACTGAAGGACATCTTGGTTGCTTTCAAGTTTCTTCAATTATGAATAAAGTTACTATAAACATCTGCTTACAGGTTTTTGTGTGGACATGTTTTCACCTCCTTCGAGTAAATACCAAGGAGTTTATGGTAGATTATACAGTAAACGTCTGTTAGTTTTGTAAGAAATAGCCAATTTGTCTTCCAAAGTGGCCGTACCACTTTGCATTTCACCAGCAGTGTATGAAATTTTTTTTTACCCCACATTCTTATCAGCATTTGGTGTTGTCAGTATTCTGGATTTTGACACTCTATTAAGTGTGTAGTGGTATTTCATTGGTGTTTTAATTTGCATTTCCATGATGGCATATAAGGTGGAACATCTTTTCATGTGCTTATTTTCCACTTGCATATCTTTTTTGGTGAGATGTCTGTTAAGGTCTTTAGCCCATTTTTTAATTAGGTTGTTTGTTTTTCTGTTGTTGAGATTTAAGAGTTATTTGTATATTTTAGATACCAGTCTTTTATCAGATATCTTTTATAAATGTTTTCTTTCAGTTTATGGCTTTGTTTGTCATTCTCTTAACAGTGTCTTTCACAGAACAAACAATTTAACTAAGTGATGTTTATGAATTATTTCTTTCATGGACCTTTGGCTTTCAATTCACTCAACTATATTTATATGGGTCTATTTCTGGGCTGTCTAGTTTGTTCTATTGATCTATTTGTCTGCCCTTTTGCTATTATCACACTGTCTTGATTACTGTAACTTTAGAGCCTTAAAATCTTGAAGTTGAGTGATGTCATTCCTCCAAATTTGTCCTTCTCCATCAGTGGTGTGTTGGCTATTCTGGGTCTTTTACCTCTTCATATAAACTTTAGAATCAGTTTGTCAGTATCCACAAAATAACTTGCCAGGATTTTGGTTAGGATTGTATTGAATCTGTAGACTAAATTGGAAAGAACTGGCATCTTAACAATATTGAGTTATTATAGTTTGGCAGAATGTTAATGTTTAGGGAAACTGGTCAAATTGTACTAGATATCTCTGTATTATTTCTTACAACTGCATGCAAATCTACAATTACCTCAACAAAAATTTTAATAAAAAAAATAAGACACCTAGAACGAAGATGGTCAACAAAATTCCTAGCGGGTGAGGTAGGAACTAAAGTAAAAAGCAAAGACAGAATATTACTTTGCATTCAGGAAAAAAAAGTGGAAAGCTATGAATACTCATATATTACTAATATTTTACAGTCACTTGTGTGTCTGTATATGTGGTACATGACATGGCACTTTTTTAAGATTTTTTTTTTTTTTAAGTAATCTCTACATCCAACGTGGGGGTCAAATTTATAATCCTGAGGTCAAGGGTCTTATGCTCTACTGACTGAACCAGAGAGGTGCCCCATAGAGCACATTTTTGAACATTAATTTACTCCATGTCTCATAGATTTCCTTTTGAAATATAATGGCATTGAATTCAGGCTAAATATTCTCTGTTTTTGGAGTCTGTTTTTCTAAAAAAATTGGCTACCATGTTAAGATGAGAAACTTTCTTTAGCTTTTTTTTATTATGGTCACCTTGCCAAACAGTCCATGTTACCTAGAATGAGTTAGCATTAGAGTAAGAATTCCCCTAATCACTTGTAGCCACAGCGATGTTTGGCATTAAAATGATTCCTGGCTTTTCCACATAAAGTATAATGTCATCTGTGAATAGAGAGTTTGACTTCTTCTTTGCCAATTTGAATACATTTTATTTCTTTTTGTTGTCTGATTGGCGTTGCTAGGACTTCTAGTACTATGCTGAAAAATAGTGGCAAGAGGGGACATTCCTGTGTTCCTGATCTTAAGGGAAAGGCTCTTATCTTTTCCCCATTGAGGATGATATTCACTGTGGGTTTTTCATAGGTGGATTTTATGAACTTGAGGAATGTTCCCTCTATCCCTATACTCTGAAGAGTTTTAATCAGGAAAGGATGCTATATTTTGTCAAATACTTTTTCTGCATCAATTGAGAGGACCATATGGTTCTTCTCTCTCCTCTTATTAATGTGTTCTATCATATTGATTGATTTGCAAATGTTGAACCACTCTCACATCCTGGGGATAAATCCCACTTAGTTGTGGTGGATGATCCTTTTAACCTTTTAATGTATTGTTGGATCCTATTAGCTAGGATTTTGTTGAGAAATTTGGAATCCATATTCATCAGGGATATCGGTCTGAAATTCTTCTTTTTGATGGGGTCTTTGCCTGTTTGGGGATTAAGGTAATGCTGGCCTCATAGAATGAGTCTGGAAGCTTTCCTTCTGTTTCTATCTTTTGAAACA
>NW_027786755.1:0-288 GCF_054177405.1 Leptonychotes weddellii | reverse complement strand
GCAAAGTGGGGAGAGGCCGAGTCTCTGGGAACTGAAAATGCCTCCCCGCCCCTCCGCCCACTCACAACCTCCCGAAGCCGCCTGGTCCGACAGGAACATGTGGATGTCATTTTGTTGCTCGAATGTTCCCCATGGGAGGGCAAATATGATAAACAATATTCTTAGCTCTGATTTCTCTCCAAGTTCTAAGTATGCTTCCACATCTCATGAAAGCATGCTCTGGAGTCACTCCCGACTGGAAGAAACCTCCTGTGAGGCCAGCACAAAAGCTTTTATTTAATTCAGCCT
>NW_027786754.1:0-288 GCF_054177405.1 Leptonychotes weddellii | reverse complement strand
GAGCCCAAAGGAGTGTGTGTTCAGGGAAATGTTCCCTCAGGTTGATTTCTCCAGTAGACGACCTTCAGCAGTACCAGGCCCTAAGGATGGAGAATGCCCACTTAAGACCCTGAGGCCAGGGCCGAGGAGGCCGGCCTGGTGCCACCCTGAGAGGGGACCAGGCTGGCCGGGGCCCAAGGCCTTACCCAGCCTACCCTCCCAGGCCCAGGCCACAGAGGGGGCATTGATGGCAAGCAAGGCGCCCAGAGGCCACGGCAGCTGGTGCGGCGTGGGCATCGCTGGGCCTTG
>NW_027786753.1:0-288 GCF_054177405.1 Leptonychotes weddellii | reverse complement strand
TTTAGACAACAGGAAAGAGTCTTAAAGGCTAGATCACAATAAAGTTGGCTAGTAAGTGGACAGAGAAAACTTGTAAGGATAAGGGAATCAACAAGCTGTGGTAAAAGTATGCAGAAGTGAGTAGAGTCAGCCCTCATTTTCCAGGCTAGGACACTAAGGCGCAGTGACCTGGCTGACTTGCCCGAGAGGTAGGACTAATGTTTGAGTTCAAGTCTTAAAATGTGGAGTTAGCCCTCTTTACACTGTATATAGTGCAATTGGCCGACTTTGTTTTATGAATATGAAGTA
>NW_027786752.1:0-288 GCF_054177405.1 Leptonychotes weddellii | reverse complement strand
CCAGGCACCCCAAAAAGGATAGGTTTTGGATTCAAGACAGACCAAATCTGAATCTAAACAACTCCAGTCTTCATTAATTTTGTGATCTTGATCAAGTTACTTAACTTTAACTTGTCCATCTGGAGAACTATGATAACAGAATCAAATTCACAGAGTTGTTGGAAGGATTAATTGAACTGACAGTAAGTACATAATGGTGACTGTTATCACCATTAATTAATGGTGACTATTATTATTATTATTTATGCAGTTTTCCAATCATTACATTCAACCATAATTAGCAGTGGT
>NW_027786751.1:0-288 GCF_054177405.1 Leptonychotes weddellii | reverse complement strand
CAAAGTACTTTTTTTCCCCCGTGAATGTCCAATTTCTCCAGGACCATTTGAAGAAGGCTGTCTTTCCTCCACTGAACTGTTTTTGTGCATTTGTCAAAAATCACTGGGGCATATTTGTGCAGGTCTGTTTCTGTGTACTTTTCTGTTCCAGTGATATATGTGTCTATCCCTCCACCAAAAACATACAGTCTTGATTACTCTGGCTATATATTATGATATAATGTCTTGAAATTAAGTGCACTGATTCCTCCTACTTTATTCTTCCATTTCAAACATTGTTTTAGCTAT
>NW_027786750.1:0-288 GCF_054177405.1 Leptonychotes weddellii | reverse complement strand
TGTTGTGAAGGAAAAACCCTCCTGTAGTAACTCGATAACCACAAGGTTCAACTGTGGTGTTGCTACGTCTTAAATCTCTAGTTCTGCCACAAAACTGCAGAAACTCCACATCATCAAGATCAACTACACAGGCTTCAAGGCCCTTACGATCAAATTGCTTTTGGTCCCCTCCCAAAGGCACATGCTGAGGAACCCATTAAAATGCCTTGCAATCATCTGAATATTCATATTCTCTACAGATTCAATCATTTCTGTCAAAATACCGCATGTTTGAGAGAAGGAAATCAT
>NW_027786749.1:0-288 GCF_054177405.1 Leptonychotes weddellii | reverse complement strand
GAGACCATGGTCAGCGTGGGAGTGGAAAATAGGAACTCCTTTACAGAGAAATATCCCCACTAGGATGAGTTTTTACATTCTAACTTAACTGGAAGAAATGTTGAGTCACTGAAAGTTAAGCAAATTTTACAAACTCTAACATATTATGATACTTATGTGGCAATTGGATGTTTGGACATTGGCTCTCTATTTTTTTTTTATTATTATTCTTATGTTAACCCCCATACAGTACATCATTAGTTTTAGATGAAGTGTTCCATGATTCATTCTTTGTGCATAACACCCAGT
>NW_027786748.1:0-288 GCF_054177405.1 Leptonychotes weddellii | reverse complement strand
TAGGTGAACTGATAGACCAAATGGGATCTAGAATATATGTGGAAGGAAATGAAAATCAAATGGGCCTGAGAAATTAGAATCTACAAATTGGCACTCCCTTCAAAAAGCAGAACCTAATTCGCCTCTCCTTGAGCATGGGCTGAACCTAATGCTTCCCATCTAACATTTGGGAAAAAGCAGAAGGTGCTAGGTTATAAACAACAAATGTGGGGCGCCTGGGTGGCTCAGTCGGTTGTGTCTGCCTTCGGCTCAGGTCCTGATCCCCGGGTCCTGAGATCGAGCCCCATG
>NW_027786747.1:0-288 GCF_054177405.1 Leptonychotes weddellii | reverse complement strand
TTAGAGAATAGAGTATACATTATTCTCTATTTAGACCAAGGAGGTTGCAAAAAAGGTAAATTCTTCCTAGATGCAAAGCAGAAACCACGTGTGCATGCTATTCTTGATCTTGGAGGAATTGAACTTTGGGAGTAGGTGGAATTTGAACCTTGAGTGAAGTTTCCCTGTTGCATGTATACCCCCGTATAATGCCTTACGGAGGCTCATAGACTTGATCCATCATGGGCAAGGATCTAATATCATTGTGATTGACCAGAATCCAAAAATTCTTGATTCTTTACCTTAAAT
>NW_027786746.1:0-288 GCF_054177405.1 Leptonychotes weddellii | reverse complement strand
CTGGGGTGGGTAATTAGCCTTCTTGAAACCTGCATTCTCCCTCCCTCCAAAGGCCCTAGCTGGGGTCCTTCCCTTCTCCAAGACTGTGTGGGGAGAGAAAAGTCCTGGCTCCCTCCCACCTGCTCAGAAACACAGGATGGGTGGCCTACTTTAGGTTTAGGGAACTAAGTAACATCTAAGGTGTTCTTGCCTCAGGCCGATGTCGGGAAGGTGCTCCGGGTCACCTGGGACCAGGCAAGACTAAGGCAGCAATGAGGGAGGCTATCAAGGTCAAGAAATGAGCTGTGG
>NW_027786745.1:0-3375 GCF_054177405.1 Leptonychotes weddellii | reverse complement strand
AAAAAAAAAAAAAAGAATTCTTCCAAGGATGAAGGAAAGGGATGAGCAAATGGATGGTCGAGATGAGAAAATAGTGCAGGGAGGTTTGGGGATTCTCAGTTGGTCTAAGAGTAGCAACATAACTTTCCATCTCAGAGTTAAATTCTAAATTCAATACACTGGACTCAGATCTCAGCTCTTCTTTCTATGTCATATGGGGCGTTTCACAACTTGTTCCGCTTAGGACTCTACTAATTCATCTGTAAAATGGGAATAGAAAGACCTTAAGGAGATGTTGCAAACACTGAAGAGCACAACACAGGTAGGAAGTAGCACAGTGTCTGGTACATAGGAAGCATCAAATAATCACTGACTATCCAGTCCTTTTTTTTTTTTTTTTTAAGATTTTATTTATTTGGCAGACAGAGAAAGAAAGAGCACAAGCAGGGGGAGCAGGAAAGGTAGAAGCAGGCTGCCTGTGGAGCAGGGAGCACAATGTGGGGCTCGATCTCAGGACCTTGGGATCATGACCTGAGCCCGAAGGCAAACACTTAACAGACTGATCCACCCAGGAACCCCTATCCATTCTATTCTAATGCAAATTGTGTTACTGTGAGCCTATTTTTATGGGGGCACCCACTCTTCATCTCCAAATGACTTCTCTCTCTCCGTCTCCATTCCTAGGACACGGATTCAACATTAACCTGTAAGGAGACACTACCTAGTTATGGGAACGAACTGCATTAAGGGCAAGAGTGAGTTCAATCTTGACCAAGACTGCAAAACATTAGTTAAGGTTGAAAATGGTATTTAGGAAGCACATAATCATTGCTCTAATTCTTTCTGTCATCTGAGGGAATGTTTTATGATCAGGTGGAGAGAGAGGTGTGAACCAGTGGCAGCCCTATAACTTTGAAGCTCAAAATTTTGGAGACTCAGACTTATTCCCACAATGACAGACCACACCCTTCAGTACCACACCTTCATTTCTCAAATGGAAAATTTCCATTATGAAATGTGTGCATTGCTGAAACTTCAGGGCATTGTTCTCAGGGAAACACATGTTTAATTGCATCTTTTCCACCACCAATTTTGAGGAGGCAACCTAGATGTTTTCCCCTCTTACTTTAGTTTCTCCTTATCTTATATTTATCCCCTAAACAGTTCATCGTGGGTATGGAAGCTTGATAGGAGCATTTAAAGAATGAAAAGTGTTGCAGTTTGAAGAAAAGAAATGATGAATATATAAGTAGGTATTTACCACTGTTGATTACTCTGACCATGATCAGAAGGGTTCTCTGAGAGACCCTCTGAGCAAGAATTTTGAGGGAGTTGCTCTGCTTGTGCTTCAAATATGCTCATTTGTTTTTTAAATTGGGGTTTAACTATTCTTTCAGTAAAGGCTGCCAATTTGCTCAAGAGTGACTGACTGACTAGGTGGAAGGTTAGAGATGGCCACAAATTCTTTCTTCCCTGGAATCTGAGGTACCTGTTGGGATTCTCTCGTAATCAATAGAGTAGGTAGAAGGGATGCTGCGTGACTTCAGAGGCTAGGTTAGAGCTTGTCTGATGGCTTCTGCCTGGGCCCCTTGAGACACTCCCCCCTCAGAACCTGGCTGCTATGCTTTGAGAAGCACAAGCCATATGGAGATGCTCAGGGTTACAGCTCCAGGTGAACAACTGGCATCCATTACCAGCCGGGTTAGGATTCCATCTTGGTCATTTGGTTCCATTGGGTCTTCAGAGTCCTGCAGCCCCAGCAGACATCTGGGTACAACTGCCTGAGAGACGGACCCCAAGCAATTACCACTCACTACGTGATGAGTAAATAAAATGTTTTCTCTTAAAACCCCCCTAAAATAGCTTTATTGGGGTATAATTTTTATGCCATATTCATCCATTTAAAGTATACAATTCAACACAATTGAGAGTTGTGCCGCCATCACCACAATCCTATTTTAGCACATTTCCTTCACCTCATAAAGATTGCTCATGCAATTTTCAGCCAAAGGCAACCAATAATCTATTTTCTGTCTTTACAGATTTACATTTTCTGTACATTTCATATTAAAGAAATCATACAATGTATAGTCTTTTGCCTATGGGTTATTTTACTTCGAAGAATGTTTTTAGGTCCATCCATGCTGTAGCGGGGAATATTGGAGCAACACTCATGTAATCCTGAGGAGCCAAAACTGAGGTGGCCCAAAGAATGAATTCTTCCTCAAACTATAACAGAAATCTTGCCTGAGTTTCCAGCCTGCTGACCTGCCCTACAGATTTTCACTTGCCAATTATATCAGCCAATTCCTTAAAATAAATCTGAATCTGTGTGTGTGTGTGTGTGTGTGTGTGTGTGTGTATCCTGTTGGTTTTGTTTCTCTAGAAAACTCTAATACACTATTAAGTATGATGTTAGCTGTAGGTTTCTCATACATTCCTTTTTTTAGGAGATTGAAGAAGTTTCTTTATATCGTTAGATTTTTAGATTTGGGTATTGTGGTGGTTGTGGTTGTGGTTGTTTTTCCAGGAACTGGTGTTAGAATCTGTCAAAGAATTTTTCTTTGTCTGTTGAGATGATTGTGTGATATCTGTTCTTTATTTTATCAATGAGTTGTAACTTATACTAATTTAATTTTTGCATGTTAAATCAGCCTTGCATTCCTGGGATAAATCCCACCTGCCCATAGATTATAGTGCTTTATATATATTGCTTTCTATATGTTCCATTAGCTAAAATTTTGTCGATGAGTTTTTACATCTGTATTCATGATGGATTATTGTTCTGTAATCTTCACTTTTTGTGTGTCTCTATCTGGTTTTAGTATCAGGGGTAACACTTGCCACATAGAATGAGTTGGGATGTGATCTAACATATTCTACTTTTCTGAAAGGGTTTCTGAAATATCAATATTGTTCTTTAAATTGGTAGAATTCACCAATGAAGTCATCCAGGCCTGGGCTTTTCTTGTGGGTAGGTTTTCTATTCTAATTTATTTTTTTTACCCCTTGTTGGTTTATTCAGATTATCTATTTCCTCTTGAGTCAGTTTTTTTTTTTTTTGTAGTTTTTAATTTTATTATGTTATGTTAGTCACCATACAATACATCATTAGTTTTTGATGTAGTGATCCATGATCCATTGTTTTCGTATAACACCCAGTGCTCCATGCAGTACATGCCCTCCTTAATACCCATCACCGGGCTAACCCTCCCCCTTTCCCCCTCCCCTCTAAAACCCTGTTTGTTTCTCAGGTCCATAGTCTCTCATGGTTCATCTCTCCCTCCAATTCCCCCTTCCCATTTTTCCCTTCCTTCTCCTAATGTCCTCCATGTTATTCCTTATGTTCCACAAATAAGTGAAACCATATGATAATTGACTTTCTCTGCTTGACTT
>NW_027786744.1:0-288 GCF_054177405.1 Leptonychotes weddellii | reverse complement strand
GTTATATGCAACAATGAATCATGGAACACTACATCAAAAACTAATGATGTAATGTATGGTGATTAACGTAACATAATAAAATAAAATTAAAAAAAAAAAAGAGTCCTCTTCTTCTTACTCCTATATAGACCGCATAATCTTGCATAGAATCCCATCAACACCCCAATCATTTAATCATTTTATTCTAAATGTTTTTGGCAAGTGGTCTTTTCTAGATGTCAGCTTTCAATGGCCACCTACATTGATCTCATTCTAAATCTTACTTGCCTGTTTAATTACCTTCTTAAT
>NW_027786743.1:0-288 GCF_054177405.1 Leptonychotes weddellii | reverse complement strand
TGAACGCCCCCAAAGGCAATGTCTGAAAGGGAAAGCAGTTTAGCTGTGGCCAAGGGTTAGGAACGGAAGGTAGGACACAACGATGAAGCGGACGCCCAGGGAGCTCCTTTGTGGTGATGGAACCCTCTGTACCTCGATTGTGGTGACAGGCAAATCTATGCATGTGATGACAGTACACAAAACCACACACACACACACAGAGATGAATAGCCCATGTCAACACTGGTGAGATGTGAACAACGTCTGTGGGATTGTACCAATATCAACTTCTTGGTTTTAATATTACCC
>NW_027786742.1:0-288 GCF_054177405.1 Leptonychotes weddellii | reverse complement strand
TACTCTGAAGAGTTTTGATCAAGAAAGGATGCTGTTCTTTGTCAAATGCTTTTTCTGCTTCTATTGAGAGGATCATATGGTTCTTGTTCTTTCTTTTATTAATGTATTGTATCACCTTGATTGATTTGCGGATGTTGAACCAAACTTGCAGCTAACTGGGACACTTTTGCTAGCTTTTTTTTTAATAGGAATTTTCAGTGTAATTTTAATGGTGATAAATTTTCTTTCTTTCTGCTCTACCAATATACCAGAAAAGCATATTAAGTTACATGTATGAAGTCATCACAT
>NW_027786741.1:0-288 GCF_054177405.1 Leptonychotes weddellii | reverse complement strand
GTCTCAGGGTCATGGGATCGAGCCCTGCATCAGGCTTGCAGTCAGCTCGGAGTCCACTTGAGACTGTCCCTCTACCCCTCCCTCCCTCTCTCTCTAAAAATAAGTATTTTTTAAAAATCTGGGGTGCCTGGGTGGCTCAGTTGGTGAAGCGTCTGCCTTTGGCTAAGGTCAAGATCCCAGGGTACTGGGATCGAGCCCCGCACCGGGCTCCCTGCTCAGCCTGGGACCTGCTTCTCCCTCTGCCTGCCACTCCCCCTGCTTGTGCTCTCTCTCCCTCTCACAAATAAG
>NW_027786740.1:0-288 GCF_054177405.1 Leptonychotes weddellii | reverse complement strand
TGATCTAGCCTCGGAAGTCACATAGTGTCACTTCTGCGGAATTCTGCTAGCCAAGATAGCCATGAAAGTCCACCAAGTTTCCAAGGGGAGGGGGCATAGACTCTACCTCTCACTGGGGAGTGGCAAGGTTCTCAAAGAGCATGTGGGATGTAAGCTACAAACTATCCCAATAGTGTTGCCTGCTGAAGGCTCTGAACAAACCTGCTCCATTGGTGTTTAAGAAGAGAGAGAAAGAAAGATATTAGCAGGGAGCACCTGGGTGGCTCCGTCAGTTAAGCGTCTGCCTTC
>NW_027786739.1:0-288 GCF_054177405.1 Leptonychotes weddellii | reverse complement strand
GTGGAGGAAAGTGAATTAGAAAACTCACATTCCAACCCCACCCGCCTCTCAGGCTTCCCTGCACTTCCTTCTGGGGACAGCCTAGGGGAAGATGCTGCTTGGACTCCCCCGTGACACCAGACTTTGCTGGGAAATGAACACTGGGTTTAACAAGAAGCTCTAACTAACCCCCACCAGGTCGACGTTAGTGCAATACGGTCAGTCTTATTCTAAAAGGGTTTTACTGGGGCGCCTGGGGGGCTGAGTCAGTAAGTGTCCCAACTCTTGATTTCAGCTCAGGTCATGATC
>NW_027786738.1:0-288 GCF_054177405.1 Leptonychotes weddellii | reverse complement strand
TGGAAGGAGAATTTTGGTGGCAGGTGACCTCAGAGCCCAGGCACGCGTATTCTAGTGACATTTACAGGCTACGTATTAGGTGTGAAAACAGTCATAAAAATGTCCAAGCTCCTGATGGCCCCCTCCTCAAAATTAGTGCTAAGGGACCTTCACGGGTGTTACTATTTCAATCAGGAAACTCATTTCCCACGAGCACTGACGCTGCCTCTCCCTTGAAGCCGCATCATGACTGGCCCCGGGGTCTGTTGGGCGCGTCTTGTCACCCGCCTGTGCAAGCAATCTGTACTC
>NW_027786737.1:0-288 GCF_054177405.1 Leptonychotes weddellii | reverse complement strand
GGGAACGCAGGGGGCTGGGCCGCGTGATGAGGAAGAGTGCTCCCCACCTGTGCACCAGGTGGTTGACTCAGCCCTGTGGCCCCCCCCCCGTGGGCCTGGCACACGCCCCTCCTGAGGCCCGCATGACTCCTCTGGGCCGCACCCCCCACACTCTGCCCTGACAGTGCTTTGTCGCCCCGGCCTCAGCAGATTCTCCGCAGCAATAAGCATGCATAGGGCAGCAGGCAGTCTGTACCTGTGCTTTGCCCGGCCCTGGTTAGAACCCCGTGCCCGGCCCTCGACGCAATG
>NW_027786736.1:0-288 GCF_054177405.1 Leptonychotes weddellii | reverse complement strand
CACAGAGCAGTTGACAGAAATGCTGCCCAGTATCTTAAACCAACTTGGTACAGACAGTTTGACTAGGTTAAGAAGACTGGCTAAAGCTTAGCCCACACAATCTGTGGATGGAAAAGCACCACTTGCTACCAGAGGGGATGATGATGATGAAGTTTCAGATTTTGTGGAGAATTTTGATGAAGCTTCCAAGATTGAAGCAAACTGAATTGGGTCAGCCTCTGAAGAAAACAATACTTGAAGAAGTTACTGGGAGCTGCTCTTTCATATTAGGACTGCTTTTAAAAATTT
>NW_027786735.1:0-288 GCF_054177405.1 Leptonychotes weddellii | reverse complement strand
TTTCAAAATTGGAGTCACTCCTCTCAAATTCTGCCCCTGCTTTATCAACTAAATTTATATAATGTTCTAAATCCTGTGTTGTCATCTCCACAATCTTCCCAGCATCTTCCTCGGGAGTAGATTCCATCTCAAGAAACCACTTCCTTTGCTCCTCCATAAGAAACAACTCCTCATCCATTCAAGTTTTATCATGAGATTGGAACAATTCAAATATAATAAAAATGAAAAAGTTTGAAATACTGTGAGAACTACCAAAATGTGACACAGAGACACAAAGTGAGCAAACGG
>NW_027786734.1:0-3375 GCF_054177405.1 Leptonychotes weddellii | reverse complement strand
ACTCCTGACCAACAGCACATGTAAATTCTCTTCAGCAGAAGATTCTTTTGTACCAGACTTCAAATTACTTCTACAAATGATTTTTCAGATAAATGGCTGGTATCAGGTCAAAGATAACCAGAGACACAAGGAAAAATAAAATAAAGAAAACATTATGATCAAGAACCAGCAGTAACAGTCATGCCCTGGCTTCCAGATTACAATTATCATACACAGAATATGAAATAGATGAAGGGGATTGAGAGTACACTCCTCATGATGAGCACTGAGTAATGATGTATAGAATTGTTGAATATTTTACACCTGTAACTAATATAACACTGTGTGTTAACTAAAATGGAATGAAAATAAAAATGTAATAAAGAAGAATATAGAAAACTATGTTTATAATCTATAAAGAAATAAAAGCAAGATTAGAATATCTTCAAGAAAGAGAATACTACAAAAGATTATGTAGCGTATTAAAAGTAAGTATAACTATTTAAAAGGAAAAAAAACCTTTAAATTAAGAATTCAGTAACTATGATTTATAAGAGTTTAAGCAGAACAAAGTGGGAATTAACTAATTATAATAAAGAATAAAATATTTACAGCTTTGCTCTGATGATATAACCAATATTCTTAGAAAAGAGTAATAGTCTTATTTCTCATCTTTTTATTAAGTATTGGTTTATATGTGTATATGTTACTTATACTAAGTATACCATTATATAGTAGTAAAATATCTAAGATACTTTAGTCAATACATGACACATGTATAGAAATTTAACAAAACTAACATGCAAAATTTACTAAATTTGTTAAGACTTTATTTCCATAATTTCAAACAGATATAAAATGGAGATGATAGTTTATTCAGAAAACTAACGAAAATATTGCATCTGGCATTCCATATTGCCTGTTTCTTCCTAGAAATAAAACAAGAATTAAAACATTAGTATTTGTTTCCCTTGTCCAAATGTACAGTTCTACAGTGCTAGAGGTCACATACAGAGACCTAGAATTTAACAAATGGATATACCTTTGCTATTGATCAAGATTGCAGAGATGAATTTAGACTCAGTATTTATCTGGGAATTTTATGAAAATCTAGCAATGAACTATCTTTGTTATCAATTACATTCATCTTCCCTCGGCCATGTGTAGGAAGTTTTATGACTTAAACTCTTGAGTCATTAATGATAATTATCAAGACTCTCAACAGTGTCATGTTATTCTCATATTTGTGTGTTGTTTTCTTATAGTGGAAGAACATTTTACAAAGGATACCATGAATATATTATTTCCTCTCATGCCCTTTTCCTCTAGCACCAATGCTCCCATAAAAACAGGCTTTGGGGTGCCTAGGTGGCTCAGTCGTTAAGCGTCTGCCTTCGGCTCAGGTCATGATCCCAGGGTCCTGGGATCGAGCCCCACATCGGGCTCCTGCTCAGCGGGAAGCCTGCTTCTCCCTCTCCCACTCCCCCTGCTTGTGTTCCCTCTCTCGCTGTGTCTCTCTCTGTCAAATAAATAAAAATATTTAAAAAAAACAGGCTTTAAAATCAATGTTTGGCTTAATTTGTATATTTTATATGTAATAAATATATAATATTATGTAATTATATAATAAGTAATATGTAAATATATAATATACTATAAATATGCAATAAAACATGAAATAAACCATTTTCCCATATTTATTTATAGCTACAGAATGCAATTCATCTTAGACCTTAAAGACATTCTGTAAAAACCTTCCATCTGAATACTTTTGATGGTTATATTTGTTAAAAGACAAAAGAATAAAATATTGGACTCCTTGAACAAAATGTATTATTATATGTATTTTTTAAAAAAATGGATTGTCCCCACTTTCTCTCTTCTCTGATAGTACATGAATGTGTATTGGGAACAAATGCTCCCAGCACCCTTAAAAAAGCATTATGCTTAAATGTTCTGTGGATTCACAAAGTAATACAAATTTGACCACTTTAAATACTTTTGAGAGTACTGATTTTTTGTCTTGTTATCAAGAGCTTAATTATTTAGAAGTGTGGCTGATAAACATTCTGGTCCTTCCTTACTTGATTTCTAAGAAGAAAATCATGAAGAAAAAAGTATCTATTTTTCTATAGCTTCTGTTTTATACAAGATTATGGCACCCAAGGAGAAACTGTTCAATTCCTTATGGTGTGTGTGTGTGTGTGTGTGTGCGTGTGTTTGCAGTATATGTGGGGGGCAGACACAGGAAGACTGAATAGGGATAAAATTTGATTAAGAAATATCCTAAGAGCTAGCGTTCTCTACCTAATGATGATAACTGTTCTTCATATGCTCTTAAGTTGGAAAAACAAATGACTTTCATTTGAAAAGAGTGAAGCATCATTGACAAATTTAGCATAGTTAATATATTTGAACTTGACTATCTTGTGACTGCAAGGTAGGCAAGCTTACTGTACCTTGGTCAGGAAGGCAATGAGCTATATTGCTCAGACATACTGCTCCAAAGACAATGTTAAAAGATTTAGCAGAAATTGATTTGACAGTGCAAAAATGGCAGTCAGATTCTAGCTGTTTCTAAGCAGGTCATGTTCCTCCCTGGCCAAAGATATTTAGATTCTCTCTATACACAGCTTCAGGATAAGGAAGACCTATCACACTAGTCCCAGGGAATAATTACATTAAGCAGAGCTCTTTTGAATGTTGAATTCACTGGATGGACAAAGACTAAGAACACTTTAAGACAGTTAAGAGCAGACAAGACACCCAGGCCAAGTAAGAACTATAGTATAAGCCATATTACTTCAAGAGTACAGAATTATTTATTATAACATTATATTTATGATTTTAATGGAACCTGGCATCTTAATCTACTATTGTTCTATGTAGAAGGGATGTTAAGAGCACTGGCTTTGAAGTCAAACTGGTCTTGGAATTATATTTAGTCACTTCTGTGTTCTTTTAAATGCCAACACAATTATGAAAATTAAAATATATAAATTGCTTAAAACAAGATATGACATACCATAAACACAGACTGTATTATCCATAGATAGCTAAACTTTAGTCGCTAATACATTAGTACTTTTTTACAGATTAGTTTATAATATCCTCTCTCAAACCACATATAGGGGAAGCACTATTACAATGTCTTTTGAAATTATAGTAACACAAGGCAACTGAGAAATAGTTCATGTGACTTGCTCAACTCCCATAGTTTGAAAGTGACAAAGCCAGGATTTGGACTCAGTTTGACTATATTTTTTGTTAATGTAAAAACTTTTCCATGCTGACTGTTATTTTGAAAACTATAAAGATTAGATAGATAGATGATAGAAGATGGAAAGAGATAGATAGATGATAGATAGATGATAGATGATAGATAGATAGATAGAT
>NW_027786733.1:0-288 GCF_054177405.1 Leptonychotes weddellii | reverse complement strand
GAGAGGTGCCTGGCTGGCTCAGTCGGTAGAGCATGTGACTCTTGATCTCAGGGTCGTGAATTCTAACCCAACATTGGATGTAGACATTCCTTAAAAAATGAAATCTTTAAAAGAAAGCACTAGCAAAAGTAAACAATCTAATGCAAAAATGGGACACAAACAGAAAATATGGTTGATTAAAAAAACATCGAAATTATTTTTTTTTTTTAAAGATTTTATTTATTTGAGACAGAGAGAATGAGAGACAGAGAGCATGAGAGGGAGGAGGGTCAGAGGGAGAAGCAGACT
>NW_027786732.1:0-288 GCF_054177405.1 Leptonychotes weddellii | reverse complement strand
GGTACAGACCCAGCAGATATGTGTACAGATGTCCACCAAAAGACGTGTACTAGAATGTTCACTGCAACACTGTTCCAAACAGGCTCAAGCTGGAAACTACTCAAACACCCACCAATGGTTGAATGGTTTTCATTCCACTGTGGTGTATTCGCACAATGGAACACAACTTAGCAATGAGAATGAACAAACTTCAGTTATACACAACAAAATGGTTGAATCTCACGAACATAAGGCTGAAGGGAAAAAAATTCAGCCATGAATGAACTCACAGACACCATTTGACAAAAG
>NW_027786731.1:0-288 GCF_054177405.1 Leptonychotes weddellii | reverse complement strand
TTTAGGCTCTTACAATTAGATCCTGAGATTTTATATAAATTAAATAAAGATTTAGTCTGTAGCTTTTCAGGTTCTCCGTAGGGTTGATTATACATAAAAATAATAAATACAAAGTGACCCCAACATTCTTTTAAATGTCACATCTTCCTATAATCTACTCTTCTGAAAGTATCTTTTTATGAACAATTTCACCATTAAATTTAAAAAGTCTTTAGGTTCTCTCGGTGAATGTGAACCATTTGTTTTTTGTTGTTCTTTGAAGGAGGGGCTATTTCTTTTTTTTTTTTT
>NW_027786730.1:0-288 GCF_054177405.1 Leptonychotes weddellii | reverse complement strand
CATACATGCATATATGCTGACATTATTTATATATGCAAACTTATCTAATATATGTGTATTTTAAGTCTATTTACTTTTTTTCACTCTTTTCTAAGCAAGAAATACATTAATTGCTGCTATTCTGCTAACTTAAAAATATCTGGATATCATGGTATGATGAATCTCAATCAAATAGAAGAGATTATTAAGTGCTATTTGTATCATGCCCCCCCACACACTCATAAATTTGGTCAATTCATGCTGTTTACTTATTTTCCTTATTTGTTAACAGAACATCACATGACATTG
>NW_027786729.1:0-288 GCF_054177405.1 Leptonychotes weddellii | reverse complement strand
TTTAGTTAATAATAATGAGTCACTATTTTTTCGTGAGTTGTCACAAAAGTACCAAGATGATGTAAACTGTTAACAGCGGGGGAAATGGGGTGAGAAACTGCATATTATCTTTGCAATTTTTCACTAAGTCTAAAACTGTTCTAAAATTTTTTTTAATTATTGAAAAAAAAAAACCACCCAAACCAATACTTAGAAATTAATATTATAAATTTTGGGTAGATCATACAGGACTTCTCATGATGTGGATGCGTACATACCTGGCAATATATGCACCTACACATATGTAAG
>NW_027786728.1:0-288 GCF_054177405.1 Leptonychotes weddellii | reverse complement strand
TCTTATATGCCCAGCACTTAGTCCACATGGGGGCTCAACTAAAGGGAGCGACCTCAGCCAACTGAGCTGAATGAGCACTGAGAGTCTGTGTCGCCATAGCTACTCCTCTCCTTCCCTGGCTGCTCAAGACCACACTATGATGGAACCCCAAAGCAGAGGGCCTGGGAGGGAGGCAGCAGGAATTCAGAGGGTGGGGGGGGTGGATGAGAAAAGAATGTCCACTTCCTTAGGGCCCCAGACAGGGGTGCCCTCACCCCCACCACACAGACCTCCCTAGTTTCCCACTGC
>NW_027786727.1:0-288 GCF_054177405.1 Leptonychotes weddellii | reverse complement strand
TCTATACCACATCTTTATACATTCATCAGTCTATGGACACTTGGGCTGCTTCCATAGTTTGGCTATTGTAGATAATGCTGCAACAAACGTCGGGGTGGAATCATTTCAAATTAGGGTTTTCATATTCTTTGGGGAAATGCCAGCAGTGGAATTACTGGATCATAGGGTATTTCTAATTTTTTCCACAGTGGCTTCACCAGTTTGCACTCCCACCAACAGTGCACGAGGGTTCCCCTTTCTCCGCATCCTCGCCAACACCTGTTGTTTCTTGTATTGTTGATTTTAGCC
>NW_027786726.1:0-288 GCF_054177405.1 Leptonychotes weddellii | reverse complement strand
GCAATTATCCCTTAAGCCACTGACACTCCGTTGAATTTTTTTCATATACTTTTTTTTCTTTTTCTTTCTTTCCTTTTTTACCTTCTTCTTTTTTCTTCTCATTTCTCTTTTCTTTTTCTTTTATTTTTTTTCCCCACATACTTTTGTCTCTCCTCTGAACTTTTGACAATTTCTATTGACTGGCCTTCAAGTTCAGTTATTTTTCCTTCTTTAGTCACCAAATTGTTCTTAAATCCATCCAATGCATTTTTGATACCAGATATTGTCTTAGTTATAGAATCTGTACTT
>NW_027786725.1:0-288 GCF_054177405.1 Leptonychotes weddellii | reverse complement strand
TGGAGCACTGGGTGTTGTGCACGAACAATGAATCATGGAACACTTCATCTAGAACTAATGATGTAATGTATGGGGATTAACATAAGAATAAAAAAAAAAAAAGATTAAAAATGCAGATATTTGACCCTATTTCCAAACATTTAAAATTTTTTACTTTACATTTCTAATAAGCAGCCCAGGTGATTTTGATGTAGATAATTCACATTCTACATACTGAGAAAGAATGCATTGTTTATTGACCTTGAATTATGTGACATATTTGGACAGGTGGGAAAAAGCTTGTTAAAC
>NW_027786724.1:0-288 GCF_054177405.1 Leptonychotes weddellii | reverse complement strand
ATCTTTAAAAAAAAAAAAAAAAAATTTCTTTCAAGTTTCGTTTTCATCATGGATGGGCATTTTCTTGCCATTTTACTTAATTGTCTTTCTTTTTTTTTTTTTTTAATTTATTTGACAGAGAGACACAGCGAGAGAGGGAACACAAGCAGGGGGAGTGGGAGAGGGAGAAGCAGGCTTCCCGCCAAGCAGGGAGCGCGATGCGGGGCTCGATCCCAGGACCCTGGGGCCATGACCTGAGCCAAAGGCAGATGCTTAACAACTGAGCCACCCAGGTGCCCCTAATTGTCT
>NW_027786723.1:0-3375 GCF_054177405.1 Leptonychotes weddellii | reverse complement strand
TTTAATCTCTAGAAACAGTACTTTCAAGCACTTCTTAAAAGTTTAAACATGGATCACTTATATATGAAAAGTCATTTCAAAACTGGAAGGGGCACCTGGGTGGCTTGGTGGGTTAAGTATCTGCCTTCGGCTCAGGTGATTATCTCCAGGTCCTGGGATCTAGCCCCATGACAGGCTCCAGCTCAGCAGGGAATCTGCTTGTCTCTCTCCCTCTGCCCCTCCCCCCTGCTCGTTCTTTCTTTCTTTCTTTCTCTCTCTCTCTCAAATGAATAAATAAATAAACAAAAAGTATACAAACTGGAAGAAAACACACTATCCAGCGTGCTGAAGCAATTGTGTGTTGAAGAGTAAGATTAGAGCTATTGTCCTAGTTAACTTTATATGTCAACTTGGCTGGGCCACGGTGTGCCCAGATGACAGGTTATTGCTAGGTATGTCTGAGAGAGGGTTTCCAGATGAGACTAACAGTTGTGTCTGTGGACTCAGTAAAGTGGATGGCCCTCCTCAGTGTGAGTGGGTATTGTCCAATCCATTGAGGGCTTGCATAGAACATAAAGCAGAGGAAGGGACGATTTGTCACCCTTCTGCCTGCCTGTTTGAGCTGGTACATCCACCTTCTGCTTTGAATTGGTATTTACATCACTGGATCCCCATGTTCTCAGACTAGAATGATGCCACCAGCGATCATGGGACTTTTCATAATTACAAGTGCCAATTCCTCATAATATCTACACATACATGCTCGTGTATATATATATATATATGTTTCATTTCTCTGGAGAACACAGACTACTACAGATACTTTTTTTTCCCCCCACATTTCAGAGCTTTTGAAATTTTGGAAGCAAGTATTAATGTTTAATATAGGAAAATATTAATAAACATAATTTTCACACATAATAAAATATATATTAGAAGGATAGTCAAATTCGGGTGCTCCCTGAAGCACAAAATATATTTAATAACTTTTCCTCTTACTTTGCAATTCAAGAAAAAAATTCTGAATTCATTTAAAAAATAGATTCATAAAGAATACTTTGTTAAATTGGGATCCCTCCATAAAGATAAATACAAGTCTTTGGAAATTTCTGCATCTTAAGCACAAAGTTGTTGAGGCACCTGGGTCGCTCAGTTGGTTAAGCATCCAACTCTTGATTTCAGCTTAGGTTATGATCTCAGGGTCTTGGGGTCCAGCTCTGCATTGAGCTCTGTGCTCAACAGGGAGTCTGCTTGAGATTCTCTCTCTCTTTCTCTCTCCCTCTGACCTTCCCTCCTCTCTCTCTCAAGTAAATAAATAAATCTTAAAAAAATAAGAACACAGTCATTTTTCTTGTATTATTCATGTGATTAAATGGTCTAAGGGCTTTTTTTTTTTTTTTTATCTTGAACTTACGTTTTCGAAAACCAAACCTGAGAAAGGTGTTCTGAAAAAAACTGAATGGAATATTTTTTTAATGGTCACATTCCCTTTCTTGTATTGCAAAAAATAGGTGGAAAAGTTATTAAGTGTTGATACTTATTTTACAATTCAAAAAGTAATATAAGACTTTATTTCCAATAAGCATACTGGAAGAGTTCCACCTTTGGGAAGAAATGAGCCTCACAAATCAAAGACTGAAATTAGACAACCACCAGAGAGGTCTGCCGAGAGCCTAGTTAATTAAAAATGGCACGAAAGGGAGTGAAGATAGAATAACTACTAAAATTTCAATGAGTCACTATCAGATTTGGTGATCCCGATGTTCTACCAAATCCTCAAACTGTAAAAGGACCACAATGGATTCACTCAATTTATATGAGCTTTGATACGTTCTTAAAACTTGATAATTACAAAAAGAAGGAATCTATAATCCTTACAGCATCAATGCTGATTAAAATGGTATGAGGCAAAGGAGAGTATTATGAATCTGAGCAACAGGAGGCCAGGGTCTCAGTGAAAGACCTGAACCACTTTGCACTGGTGCAGAGGAAACAGCCTGATGCAGAACGTTGTCTGAGATTGTTGGAACCCGTTGCACAATGTACCGTCATGATGCATGCCTCCTTTTCTTGAGTAGGTGATACGAGGTACAGCAACTTGTCTTTGTATTTTCTTACCATGCAGGGAGAAGATTGTAAATCAATAACAAAAGATAACTAAACAAAATCTGCTAGGTTTGAAGTAAAGAACAATGTTAAACAATCTTTTTATTTAAAATGATATTTCAAAGGAAATTATGAAATATTTTAAATTGAGTAACAGGAAACTATACGCAGCTCATTACTGCCTATGGAATAATTTACACATTTAAATTCATTTATCAACAAATTTTTTTTTTTAAGCTTGAAAATGAAGAAACTGAGCATTCAACTCAACAGAATAGGAAAAGAAGGATAGAACAAATAAGCAACAACAAGAAAAATGAAAGGTGGAAATTATAAAGATAATTCCAGATATAAAGGAAACAGAACTAAATATAAATAAGAACAACAAAACAATAAAAAAAACACAAACCAAAGCCCAGTTTTTAGAAAAGTTTTCCCAGACTTTTCAGTTGGTACACCACTGCCAAGATTTATCAATGGGAGAGAGAAAATAAATAAGAGAGAGAAAAGTAGATAAAATATAGAATAAAAAGTAGACAATAATTACAGATACAACCATGGAATAAATTTTAAAACCTAAATTAATTTTAAATAAAAATACTAGAACCTGAGATTAAATACACAAATTCCCAGGAGAATATAAAATGTAGAAAGGTGTACAGAAAGAAATAGAAACATAAATAGGCAAATTAGCATTATATATATTAAAATAATCATTAAAAATTCCCAGCAAACTAGGAGTAGAATACTATAGAGATGACTTGTGACAAATTTTGAGTAAGAAAATAATTCCTTTTTTATAGAAGATATTCCAGATAATAGAATTACTAAACATCTAAAATCGACAAAATTATCAAAAAGAAAGAACAAGGTTGAGGGCATTTAAAATTGATTTCAAGATTTCCAGATTTCTAATAAATACTGAGTATATGGTATTGGCATAAGGAGAGGCAAAAATCAATGGAGTAAAATAGAAAGTTGAAAGACAATCTACAGATACTCTTGCAAAGATGTCAAGCCTAATCAAAGAATTCAAGCTTTCCAAGAAATGTTGCTGTAACAACCAAACATTCATATAAAAATCACAATTACGGGGCACCTGGGTGGCTCAGTTGGTTAAGTGGCTGCCTTCGGCTCAGGTCATGATCCCGGGGTCCTGGGATCGAGCCCTACATCGGGCTCCCTGCTCAGCGGGAAGCCTGCTTCTCCCTCTCCTTCTGCCTGCCTCTCTGCCTACTTGTGCGCTCTATCTCTCTGTCAAATAAACAAATAAAATCTTAAAAAAAAAAA
>NW_027786722.1:0-288 GCF_054177405.1 Leptonychotes weddellii | reverse complement strand
GGCAGGGCTTGGTTCCTGATGAGAACTCTGGCTTACAGATGGCTCACAAATCTCACTGTGTTCTCAACATGGTTGTGAGGGAGCGAGCAAGTTCTCTATGGTCTCTTCTCCCCCTGTCCCTGTCCCCATTTTATTGAGATATAATTGACATGCAGCACTATATAGGTTTAAAGTGTACAGAGTAATGATTTGGTTTGCATATATTGTGAAATGAATACCATGGTAAGTTTAGTTAACATCCATCATCTCATATAGATACAAAAACAAAAGAAAGAAGAAAATTTGTTT
>NW_027786721.1:0-288 GCF_054177405.1 Leptonychotes weddellii | reverse complement strand
TTAAAATTCTACACCTTTATTACCCAGGGAACATTCAGAAAATGGGCTTTGGGATTCTGTGATTTCTTCAAGAATAAACATATCAGTGATTTGAAATATGCCCATAATTTTAGTGGCGGTACATTCAAAGGGTGTATCATTGCAAATATAGAACCCTATCGCATATGTAACATAAGTGAATTTGAGAGAGGAGGAATAAGTAACTACATTTTATTGTTCAGATGAGACACCTAAGGCTCACATAAAGTTGAGCTGCCCCTCATTGGTAAAACAGGACATCTGATGCTG
>NW_027786720.1:0-288 GCF_054177405.1 Leptonychotes weddellii | reverse complement strand
GCGGGAAGCCTGCTTCTCCCTCTCCCACTCCCCCTGCTTGTGTTCCCTCTCTCGCTGTATCTCTCTCTGTCAAATAAATAAAATCTTTAAAAAAAAAAAAAATTGACTCTCTGCTTATCAGGTTCTTGATGATGATTAGTAGTGAGTACCTAAGCTTAAAATGAGAAAATATGAAGAATATTTATTCTAGAGCTTAATATAACCATATCAAAACCAATGTGGTTCCCTCAAGAATTATCCTAACAGTATACCTTGGGTTGTTACCTCTTCTTTGAGACACACAGGGTT
>NW_027786719.1:0-288 GCF_054177405.1 Leptonychotes weddellii | reverse complement strand
GAAGGCAGTTGCTTAACCAACTGAGCCACCCAGGCGCCCCATTTCACCCTTATTCTTAGCATCCGTGCCCTCCACCCCCACCGCCAAGGTGTCCAAAAACAAGGAATTATTTAAGCAAAGGATTAAGTGGTAATTTTTAACCTAAAAGATGTTTGCAGACCAAGTACAAATGGTTGAGGTGGGAGTACTTTGGGATTAGTATGCCCGTTTCTTTTGAGTTGGTTATACCAGATGGAATTTAACAACATTGTGAACATTTAAATCATTAGGTACCAGGGCACTTGGGTG
>NW_027786718.1:0-288 GCF_054177405.1 Leptonychotes weddellii | reverse complement strand
TGGAGCACTGGGTGTTATGCACAAACAATGAATCATGGAACACTTCATCTAGAACTAATGATGTAATGTATGGGGATTAACATAAGAATAAAAAAAAAAGATATATTTGAAAGAACTCTGTAAAATATAAAGGTCTGTGTAAATAATGGACAATGTGTATAAAAGTGCCTAGCACACTACATTTCTCACTATTATACCAATTAAGTTTCCCTGTTTCTTTTCCACTAACTCACTCCATTTTTAAAAAGTTAAAGACCTTGAGCTGTTTGAGGGTAGGGACCACAACTT
>NW_027786717.1:0-288 GCF_054177405.1 Leptonychotes weddellii | reverse complement strand
TCTTTCTCTGATTGACTTATTTTGCTTAGCATAATACCCTCTAGTTCCATCCACCTCGTGACAGTTTTTTTTTTTAATTGATTTCTGACTTGCATAGTTTCTGATAAGAAATCTATCTTTGTTCCAAACGTGTCTTTTTATCTTCTGGCTGTTTTTAAGATTTTCTCTTTGGGGGCGCCTGGGTGGTTCAGTCAGTTAAGTATCTGCCTTTGGCTCAGGTCATGACCCCGGGGTTCTGGGATCAAGCCCCTCATCAGGCTCTCTGTTCAGTGAGGAGCCTGCTTCTTC
>NW_027786716.1:0-288 GCF_054177405.1 Leptonychotes weddellii | reverse complement strand
TCTATCTATCTATCTACCTATCATCTAAATATAAAACATGCATATATATATATAAATATATGCACACACTATAGTTGACCCTCGAAGAAGGGTTTGAACTGTGTGGGTCCCCTTCAAAGCACACGTTTTTTGATAAATACAGTACAGCACTGTAATTGTATTTTCTGTTCCTTATGATTTTCTTTTTTAAAGATTTTATCTATTTATTTGACAGAGAGAGACACAGAGAGAGAGGGAACACAAGGAGGGGGAGTGGGAGAGGGAGAAGCAGGCTCCCCGCCGAGCAGG
>NW_027786715.1:0-288 GCF_054177405.1 Leptonychotes weddellii | reverse complement strand
GGAAGCGCATCACAGAAAGGGGCTTCAGGGTTTGGGGGGCACATGTGGCTGAGAACCACGAGGCAGCATAACCCCCTCTGTCCCTCCATGGGGGGAGACCTCCCTGGGTGACTCAGGCCCGCCCTGGACCCCCGTGTTTGGGGGATGGTAGTTGTCCCTGTTACAGTCACTGCCTCGGGGCCACGGCTCGGCAGGGGCTTTGGGCACTGAAGCACGGTGTCCACGTGAGACATGTCCCCGCTGACCACAGCCCCTGCAGCCCGCTCCCGCGGGTCAGAAGCAAAGGGC
>NW_027786714.1:0-288 GCF_054177405.1 Leptonychotes weddellii | reverse complement strand
ATATATATATATATATATATATATATATATATATATATATGCATACGTTATGTATTTACATGTGTGTGTCCAAATCCTAAGTGTACAGCTGTAAATACAATAAATGTCTTGATATATATACTTAATATAAGTGTATAATAAGTGTACAGATCGTAAGTGTACTTACTTCTTACGAAGTGCGTGCCTCCCGGTAACTGACACCTAGATCAAAGGCCAAGGACGGCCAGCAACCCCTAAGGTCATCTCCGTGTCCCCTTCCGGCCCCTGTTGGAGGCACTGGTAACAACT
>NW_027786713.1:0-288 GCF_054177405.1 Leptonychotes weddellii | reverse complement strand
AGCGTGGATGGAGGGTCTCAGACCGCATGAGAGCCGTGCGCTGGGGTTGCAGGCAAGGCTGTAGGTTGGGCTCAGCCATCACTCACCGGTTCGGTCATGGAGGCTAATCACTCTCCTCCGAGGTTTGGCTTCTGCCCCTGCCCCCATTCTCCACGACAGTCCTAGTGGTGGCACTCGCAGCCTTCTTTTTTTTTTTTTTGTTTTCTACTTCTTTTATTTCCATTTATATTCCTAAGAAATATTTACACAACATCCTATAGATTTTGATACTTTCTTACTAGATTTCTT
>NW_027786712.1:0-3376 GCF_054177405.1 Leptonychotes weddellii | reverse complement strand
GCAGAGCAGGGAGCCCGATGCGGGACTCGATCCCAGGACCCCGGGACCATGACCTGAGCCGAAGGCAGTCGCTTAACCAACTGAGCCACCCAGGCGCCCCAAACAAATTCTTTTTTAAAAAATTTATTTATTTGAGAGCGAGAGTGAGAACGAGAGAGAGAGCATGAGTGGGGGGGAAGGGCAGAGGCAGAGAGAGAAGCAGGCTCCCCGCTGAGCAAGGAGCCGGATGTGGGACTCGATCCCAGGACTCTGGGATCATGACCTGAGCTGAAGGCAGACACTTAATCGACTGAGCCACCCAGGTGTCCTGCAAACAAATTCTTGACTGGGCGTATCTATTTTTATAAATATTACTTTAATATTTACTATTTCTCTCATTTTATTACTAATGTTCTATTTTCCAACTCTTCCCCTAGAGCTGCAAGCATGGTAGACAATAGGTATGCTTTTTTAGTTACTGCAGGTGATGATTTTACCAAATATTTTGCCACTGCATAACTTGAGCCTCCATCTTTCCAACCTCCAAATCAGTTTCCTAGATGGCCACTGCCTGATTAGTAAGCCAGTCCACTTGTTTTAGGTAGTACCCTAGTTTAAGGTACTGATCACTGTATTAGTTCACCTGCTATTGTAATGTAAAAACCCCAATTCTCAGTACCATGTCACTTTCAAAGTTTGTTTCTTGCTCATATAAATTACACTTTGAAGCGGGGTTGTTTGTGGTGGTGGTAGGGGGGAGGGGTTCCACTCTATTTACTCATTCAGGGTTTCAGATGGACCAGGTCTCCTGTGTTTTCACCACATGGCTTCCAAAGTCACCTAGAGGGTCAACATCTAATCAGTAGACAGAAGAAAAAAAGAGCGTGGGACAACTGCAAAGGAGGTTTTCACAGGCCAGGCCTGAAAGCAGAGAACATCACTTTTGTCCACAATTTCATTGAGTAGGACTCACACTCATGGCTACACATAATTTCAAGGAAATCTGGGAAATGTAGTACAACTGTGTGTCCAGGAGAAAAGGGAAAAGGGCTGGTGAGCAGGTATTTGTTTCGGCTTAGATGCCTACGTAGCAGAGGCTCTTTAAGAGCCTTATATATATGAGCTCCTTTAATTCTTTGTGGTAGAAACTGTTGATATCCTTATTTTACAGATGGGAAACAGGCACTAGGAGGTTAAATAGCTCCCCAAAGTTCACACAGCTACTAGCGGTAGGGACGGGAGGCCCTCAGCTCTGGGCCGACAGCCTTATTCAGTCTATACTGATAGACTGAATAGAAAGTTCAAACATAAAAGTGAAATATAAAAATGGCAAAGATGAAGATCACAGATTCAAAGATTAAAAAGTGAGATTTAGAAGTGATAAATTTAAAAACTACATAAAATAAAGGAAATAACTAATTGAGGAGCAGAGATACAAACTTAAAAGAATGATACCTTTCATTCAATGTCATATAAGGATAAGATGTGATAAATGAGACATAATGGAGAAGATATAAAAAGGTAGAGGGGCGCCTGGGTGGCTCAGTCGTTAAGCGTCTGCCTTCAGCTCAGGTCATGATCCCAGGGTCCTGGGATCGAGCCCCACATTGGGCTCCCTGCTCGGCGGGAAGCCTGCTTCTCCTTCTCCCTCTACCATTCTGCCTACTTGTGCTCTCTCTCTGTCAAATAAATAAATAAAATCTTTAAAAAAAATAAAAAATAAAAAGGTAGAAATCAAGGAAAAAGTGTATACATGTTGGTGGGAAGGCAAACTGGTGCAGCCACTGTGGAAAACAGTATGGAGTTTCCTCAAAAAGTTAAAAATAGAACTACCTATGATCCAGCGATTGCACTACTAGGTATTTACCCAAAGGATACAAAAATAATTCTTCAAAGGAACACATGCACCCTGATGTTTATAGCAGCATTATGAACAATAGCCAAATTATGGAAAGAGCCCAAATGTCCCTCAACTGATGAATGGTTAAAGAGGATGTTGTATTTATATACAAGGGACTATTACTCAGCCATCAAAAAGAATGAAATCTTGCCATTTGCAATGACATGGATGGAGCTAGAGTGTATTATGCTAAGCGAAATAAGTCAGAGAAAGACAAATACCATATGATTTCACTCATATATGGAATTTAAGAAACAAAATTAATTAACATAGGGTGGGAAAAGAGAGAGGAAAACCAAGAAAACAGAATTTTAATGATAGTGAACAAACTGAGGGTTGATGGAGGGATGGGGCATGGTCTAGATGGGGGATGGGTATTAAGGAGGGCACTTGTGATGTGCACTGGGTGTTATATGTAAGTGATGAACCACTAAATTCTACATCTGAAACCAATATTACACTATATGTTAACTAGCTAGAATTTAAATAAAAATTTGGAGAAAAGAAAAAAGTATTTATAAAATACATGTAAATTGAAATAAAGCATCCCCAGAGGAAATGAAAAAGTAGTAAAATATTACAAAGGAAGAAAAATGTTAAGTAAGTGAAAGTAAGAGTTAAATGAATGAAAATAAAAATATTAAGAAAGGCAAAGCAACCTCAAGACTCAATATTCAGTAAGCCATAATATATGTATGGCTCAAAACCAAGAAAATACAGTCACACCTTATTTTATTGTGCTTTGCATATATTGCCTTTTTTTTTTTTTTTTTTTAGAAATTGAAGGTTTGTGGTAACCTTGCAATGAGTCTGTGGGTGCCATTTTTCCACTAGCATTTGCTTTCTTCATGTCTCTGTGTCACATTTTGGTAATTCTAGCAATATTTCAAACTTTCTCACGGTTTTGTTATGGAGAGCTGTGATCAGTGATTACGACTTGCTGAAAACTCAGATAATGATTAGCATTTTTTATTAATAAACTACTTTTAAATTAAGGTATATGTATTGTTTTTTTAGATATAAGGCACACTTAACAGATTACAGTACAGTGTGACTATAACTTTTTTTTTAACGATTTTATTTATTTGGGCAAGAGAGAGAGAGAGACAGAGGGCAGGAGCAGGAGGGAGGGGCAGAGGGAGAGGGAGAAGCAGACTGGGATCATGACCTGAGCCGAAAGCAGATGCTTAACCAACTGAGCCACCCAGGCGCCCATGACTATAACTTTTGGATGCACTGGAAAATCAAAAAATTCACTGGACTTGCTTTGTTGTGATATTTGCTTTACTGTGGTGGTCTGGAGCTGAGCCTGCAAGGTCTTAGAGGTATGCCTGTAGAAGTTTCCTCAAGGCCAAATGCAAAAAAGTTTAAAATAAACTCTATGGTCGACTAATCTTTGACAAAGCAGAAAAGAATGTCCAATGGAAAAAAGACAGTCTCTTCAACAAATGGTGTTGGGAAAACTGGATAGCCACATGCAGAAGAATGAAACTGGAC
>NW_027786711.1:0-288 GCF_054177405.1 Leptonychotes weddellii | reverse complement strand
GAGTGCAACTAGGTTTGGGGGTTTCCTCTCTTCTTTCTATTTCTCTGGGGTTTCCACATTTTCTGGAACATTTTCATAATTCAGAAAAGTAATTTTTTAAATGTCTGGAGTAATTTTGAAAACCAAGCATCTGCGCTGCCAGCCTTGTGTTAGAAGGGTCTACGGCGCTCTTGGAGAGGCTGGGATGCGCTCGGGCTGCCCGGCAACCTATCCCCGCCCGCTGTGGGTCAAATGTCAGGCCACGTGCTCCCATCCAAGGCCGCCCCGCCCCTTGCCCCGCCCCCTGCT
>NW_027786710.1:0-288 GCF_054177405.1 Leptonychotes weddellii | reverse complement strand
TTTTTTTGTATAATTTTTTCTTAACTCTACTTTTAAGTCTTTTAGCCATCTGGAATTTATTTCTATATACTGTGTAAGATGAAGGTCCAATTTTATTTTCTTTCAGTCAGATAACTATATCACCACCATTTATTAAATAACTCACTCTTGGGGAAAGATGGCGGAGGAGTAGGGGACCCTATTTCAACTGGTCCTCAGAATTGAGCTGGATATCTACCAGACCACTCTGAGCACCCATGAAACCAGCCTGAGATGTAAGAAGATCTGGATCTCTACAAACAGAATATC
>NW_027786709.1:0-288 GCF_054177405.1 Leptonychotes weddellii | reverse complement strand
TGGGTGGCTCAGTTGGTTAAGCGACTGCCTTCGGCTCAGGTCATGATCCTGGAGTCCCGGGATCGAGTCCCGCATCGGGCTTCCTGCTCGGCAGGGAGTCTGCTTCTCCCTCTGATCCTCCCCCATCTCATGCTCTCTCTCTCTGTCTCAGTCTCTCTCTCAAATAAATAAATAAAATCTTTAAAAAAAAAAAAAAAAAAAAAAAAAAAGATTCTCTCTCTCCCTTCCCCTCTGCCCTTGCCCCTCTCGCTAAAAAAAAAAGCAGAAAAAACACCTCTGAATGTGCAC
>NW_027786708.1:0-288 GCF_054177405.1 Leptonychotes weddellii | reverse complement strand
CCGAAAACAAACAGGGTTTTAGGGAGGAGGGAGGTGGGGGGGTGGGTAAGCCCAGTGATGGGTATTAAGGAGGTCACATACTGCATGGAGCACTGGGTGGTATTCGAAAACAGTGAATCATGGAACACTACATCAAAAACTAATGATGTACTGTATGGGGACTAACATAACATAATAAAATTAAATAAAATTAAAAAAAACCAAAAAGCAAGAGTTAATACCCATTGTCCTCAGTATTAAAAAAAAAGATGTTAGAGGTCCAAAATCTTCCAAATTCATTCCATAAGT
>NW_027786707.1:0-288 GCF_054177405.1 Leptonychotes weddellii | reverse complement strand
GGCAGGGCTTGGTTCCTGATGAGAACTCTGGCTTACAGATGGCTCACAAATCTCACTGTGTTCTCAACATGGTTGTGAGGGAGCGAGCGAGTTCTCTATGGTCTCTTCTCCCCCTGTCCCTGTCCCCATTTTATTGAGATATAATTGACATGCAGCACTATATAGGTTTAAAGTGTACAGAGTAATGATTTGGTTTGCATATATTGTGAAATGAATACCATGGTAAGTTTAGTTAACATCCATCATCTCATATAGATACAAAAACAAAAGAAAGAAGAAAATTTGTTT
>NW_027786706.1:0-288 GCF_054177405.1 Leptonychotes weddellii | reverse complement strand
GGGTACACAGGTAAGACCTTGCAGGTCACAGAGGGAATCTGCATTTTGCACCGAGTAAACTGAGAACTTGCTGTAGGATTCTGAGCAGAAGAGGACTATCATGATCTAAACTGTGTTTTTAAAAGATCACCCTGGCTGCTCTGGGCAGAAAGAACTGTAGCGGGGCAAGGGTGGATGTAAGTTAGGAGACTACTGTAGCAGGTCAGGTGAGAGATGGTAGTGGGGCCTGGGGTGTGAGGATGGTGAGAAAAGCAACAGAAATAATAATACTGATGGGACAATCCCTCT
>NW_027786705.1:0-288 GCF_054177405.1 Leptonychotes weddellii | reverse complement strand
TTAAAATTCTACACCTTTATTACCCAGGGAACATTCAGAAAATGGGCTTTGGGATTCTGTGATTTCTTCAAGAATAAACATATCAGTGGTTTGAAATATGCCCATAATTTTAGTGGCGGTACATTCAAAGGGTGTATCATTGCAAATATAGAACCCTATCGCATATGTAACATAAGTGAATTTGAGAGAGGAGGAATAAGTAACTACATTTTATTGTTCAGATGAGACACCTAAGGCTCACATAAAGTTGAGCTGCCCCTCATTGGTAAAACAGGACATCTGATGCTG
>NW_027786704.1:0-288 GCF_054177405.1 Leptonychotes weddellii | reverse complement strand
TTTAAAAAAAAAAAAAAAAATTTTCTTTCAAGTTTCGTTTTCATCATGGATGGGCATTTTCTTGCCATTTTACTTAATTGTCTTTCTTTTTTTTTTTTTTTTTTAATTTATTTGACAGAGAGACACAGCGAGAGAGGGAACACAAGCAGGGGGAGTGGGAGAGGGAGAAGCAGGCTTCCCGCCAAGCAGGGAGCGCGATGCGGGGCTCGATCCCAGGACCCTGGGGCCATGACCTGAGCCAAAGGCAGATGCTTAACAACTGAGCCACCCAGGTGCCCCTAATTGTCT
>NW_027786703.1:0-288 GCF_054177405.1 Leptonychotes weddellii | reverse complement strand
CACAAACAATGAATCATGGAACACTTCATCTAAAACTAATGATGTAATGTATGGGGATTAACGTAAGAATAAAAAAAAAATAGAACCTAAAAAAAAAAAAAAAAGAATCAAACTGTGATTGTACACTTCATAATGCTGAAAAGTTCCACATTACTTTCATTTACTGTCGTAGTATTTAAAATAATTGTACTAATGTTTTTTCTTACTTGGGGTTTTGTAAAAATGCTTTACAAGAGGAAAGTGATGTTCTTTTGGTTCCTCATAGGAGCATCCTGAATGCCACTGTTT
>NW_027786702.1:0-288 GCF_054177405.1 Leptonychotes weddellii | reverse complement strand
GCTAGTATATAATGTCCATCCTAAAACAATCAGAATTATAATTGGGAATTAGTTTTTTAAATCTTATCTCTGCAATCACCTTTTACTACCAGATCTGTAACTCATGCATTAATGAAAACTTCAGTTCATCATACAGACATATTATAGGACTTTCAGTCTTGTTAAAACCTTGTATAGAACAGCATTAGGAATAGTAATGCTTGATGTTTTTCCTTTAAAATGGTAATTTTCTGTGTCTTATAAAGAAGTCCCAGGTTATGAAGTAAGCTCTTCCCAAAATACTACTAT
>NW_027786701.1:0-3376 GCF_054177405.1 Leptonychotes weddellii | reverse complement strand
TTTCTCCACGAGAAAGCAAAACATTCTCAAGTATAGTATATATAATATCATTAAGGATTTAAAGTAAAAACTGTCATCTTAAATGCTTCAACTGCTGAAGAATAAATAAATCTGACCAAATGGGTGGCTATCTTCTAAGCTGGTTACAAAAGAAAATGAAGGTGATCCCTTAAAATAAAACTTAAGACTAAGGATAAAAAAAAAAAAAAAAAGAATATGAGGGCACATAGTTTTGGAGGAGTCAGGTAATGCCCTTTATTATGGGGTTGCCAGAGTTAGCAATTAAAAAAATATAAGCTGTCTGGCTAAATTTGAATTTCAGATAAAAAACAAATAACTTTTAGCAAAAGTCTGTTCCAAATATTGCATGGGACATATACTTATACCAAAAAAATTGTTGTTTATCTAAAATTCAAATTTAACTGAACATTCTATATTTTTATTTGCTAAACCTCGTGATCCTACCAGAGGGTGGAATCAAAGGTAAGCACGTCAAAGATAGACAGAAAGGGTATAGACTGGGCAATATCTGTCTTCTCTGTTTCTAAAATCAGAATGTAGGGGTTCCCGGGTGGCTCAGTTGGTTAAGCAGCTGCCTTTGGCTCAGCTTAGGTTGTGATCCCTGGGTCTGGGGTCTAGCCCGTGTTGGGCTCCCTGCTCAGCCGGGAGTCTGCTTCTCCCTCTCCCTCTGCCCTTCCCCCACCTCATGTTCTTTCTTGCTCTCTCTCTCGCTCAAATACATAAAATCTTTAAAATAAATTTTAAAAATTAAAAAAAATAAAAAAAAATCATAATGTAATTCTAGCAATGTTACCAGTTCTCTCTCTGGTTTGAAAAAATTAGAACTTTTAAAGTAGGGAATATGAATGTTACTAAGTACTAGGTGTCTGGTAAGAAGGATAGCATGTTAATCTGAAATGATGAAGGCCCACATGCATATAATTTAGAAGAACAAAATCTATTTTTTCAAAAGCTGATTCAATACAGTTTATCACCAAGAGCCATAAAAGCTCCAAATGACTTTCTAATTTATATAAAATTCTTTGTGAATTTGCCTAAGTATACATCTGCATTTATTGAATTTCCAAATCCACAATATACTAGGAGATCTGGTTGTCATGTCAACTTTCATGTACTTTACTGAGAGATTCTCTTATTTTTCTTATTTTTTAATTTATTTATTTATTTTTTTTTTTTGCGAGAGAGAGAATGAGAGAGAGCACGAGAGGGAGGAGGGTCAGAGGGAGAAGCAGACTCCCCGCTAAGCAGGGAGCCCGATGCGGGACTCAATCCCGGGACTCCAGGATCATGACCTGAGCTGAAGGCAGTCGCTTAACCAACTGAGCCACCCAGGCGCCCCTTATTTTTCTTATTTTTAATAAAGCAATTACATAATGAAGTCAAATAAACATTGCTGCAGAAAATGGAGAAATAGAGATATTTTGTATGGCTTCTAATGTACATGGATTAATACTCACTAACCACAGCCAGAAATATCCCTTCTGGTGCCTTATTACTGAAGATATGACATAGAAAAAATGAACTATTAAAAGATACTGCCTTCGCTCCCCTGGTTCAAGAATCATATTGAATTCATATTCATTAAGTAGCCACAAAGTGCACCAGGGATGTGAGTGTCTTTTAGGTGAGGACACTGTTTCTAGGAGCAGTTGGCCCATGATATTTCTGCACATCTAAAACATTTTTTAGGGGCACTTGGGTGGCTCAGTCAGCTAAGTGTCTGCCTTTAGCTCAGGTCATGATCCCGGGGTCCTGGGATCGAGCCCCTTGTCAGGCTCTCTGCTCAATGGGGAATCTGCTTCTCTCTCTCCCTCTCCCTTGATGCTCTCTCTCTCTCCCAAATAAATAAATAAAATCTTTAAAAATAAAATAAAACGTTTTTTCATGAAGCTTCAACCCCAACTAACACTACTATTTTTACATGGGTAATAATGCTTGCCATAAGTTAGGAACAAGGGGATACCAATTATATATGCCCTCGTCAGAGACAGCAGTTCAGTTTTTACTGTCAAAGGGACAAAATACTACTACCTCTTATGAAACCCATTTCCCTTTGCTTTCAAAGGTCCCCCTGCCCTGAAAGTCAGTGTGGCAGCCAATCACTGTTATGCGTATACTTCCTGCAAGAGTAATAATAATGATGATCATGATGGCTAATAATAATAAAAAATAATATAAGAATCAAGGTGATGAGGAGGAGGAGGAGGAGGAGATCAATAGCAGATACTTACTGTTTTGGTCTACTCAAGCTTCCCTTCCCACCATTCTTTTGGCGATTATACCTCCTATCCTTTGGGAACCTCTGTCTCTCTCCTTCTACAGTTTTAGTGAACGTATCAGTTATACTGTGCAAACACACACGCATATACTCACATGTCTCAGAGATTGGCTCAGCAATGATCAAGTGACTCAAACCAGATCAACCTCAGTTTTAGGTTTTGTGAGTTTGCCTTTCAAAGACATGACAAGACATTTCATAGGCACTGAGAGGAAAATACGTCTTCTCTTCCTTCTGGAGTTGCTAAGCTAAGATTATGAAGACTTAAAGTTGTCTCTAGTCATGGCCTTGTCCCCATTTAATCACTCACTTGCAGTGGGATCATAAAGCAAATGAACATTTGGGAAGCAGAGATGACACTCTCAGAGTTCCTGGCATCTCCAAGACCAGTTCTTTACCTCAGTGCCCCATCCTAGCCCCATGACACATGAACCAATAAATTCTACTTTTTCTTAAGCTAATTTAGGATGATCTGATATAGCTACCATTTATCAAGAATAAATTTAGTGCTCTAAATCATATACTGATATGACATATATATGTAAACTTGCAGCTTTCTATGCATATCCAAATTCTAGGTTGCAAGTAGCAGGACACAACTAAAACCATTATTCTCAAAATACATAACACATTGGGGACGCCTGGGTGGCTCAGTCGTTAAGCGTCTGCCTTCGGCTCAGGTCATGATCCCAGTGTCCTGGGATCGAGCCCTGCGTCGGGCTCCCTGCTCCGCAGGAAGCCTGCTTCTCCCCTCCCTTCCCCCTGCTTGTGTTCCCTCTCTCGCTGTGTCTCTCTCTGTCAAATAAATAAATAAAATATTTAAAAAAAAATACATAACATATTGGATAAAAATCATAAAAAAATAATTCTTTTTTTCCAATGGCCTATTTACAATGTGCTAATGAGCCATCAAAAGGAATGAAATCTTGCTTTGCAATGATGTGGATGGAGGGTATTATGCTGAGCAAAATAAGTCAATCAGAGAAAGACATGTATCATATGACGTCACTCATATGAGGAATTCTTAATCTCAGGAAACAAAATGAGGGTTGCTGGAGTGGTGGGGGGTGGGAGGCA
>NW_027786700.1:0-288 GCF_054177405.1 Leptonychotes weddellii | reverse complement strand
TCTTTCTCTGATTGACTTATTTTGCTTAGCATAATACCCTCTAGTTCCATCCACCTCGTGACAGTTTTTTTTTTTAATTGATTTCTGATTTGCATAGTTTCTGATAAGAAATCTATCTTTGTTCCAAACGTGTCTTTTTATCTTCTGGCTGTTTTTAAGATTTTCTCTTTGGGGGCGCCTGGGTGGTTCAGTCAGTTAAGTATCTGCCTTTGGCTCAGGTCATGACCCCGGGGTTCTGGGATCAAGCCCCTCATCAGGCTCTCTGTTCAGTGAGGAGCCTGCTTCTTC
>NW_027786699.1:0-288 GCF_054177405.1 Leptonychotes weddellii | reverse complement strand
GGTACAGACCCAGCAGATATGTGTACAGATGTCCACCAAAAGACGTGTACTAGAATGTTCACTGCAACACTGTTCCAAACAGGCTCAAACTGGAAACTACTCAAACACCCACCAATGGTTGAATGGTTTTCATTCCACTGTGGTGTATTCGCACAATGGAACACAACTTAGCAATGAGAATGAACAAACTTCAGTTATACACAACAAAATGGTTGAATCTCACGAACATAAGGCTGAAGGGAAAAAAATTCAGCCATGAATGAACTCACAGACACCATTTGACAAAAG
>NW_027786698.1:0-288 GCF_054177405.1 Leptonychotes weddellii | reverse complement strand
GCTCAACATCACTCATCATCAGGGAAATACAAATCAAAACTACAATGAAATATCACCTCACACCTGTCAGAATGGTGCAAATTAACAACACAGGAAACAACAGGTGTTGGTAAGCATGCAGAGAAAGGGGAACCCTCTTGCACTGTTTGTGGGAATGCAAACTGGTGCAGTCACTCTGGAAAACAGTATGGAGTTTCCTCAGAAAATTAAAAATAGAAACTATCCTATGATCCAGCAATTGTACTACTAGCTATTTACCCCAATAATACAAAAATACCGATTCAAAGG
>NW_027786697.1:0-288 GCF_054177405.1 Leptonychotes weddellii | reverse complement strand
GGGGAACGCAGGGGGCTGGGCCGCGTGATGAGGGAGAGTGCTCCCCACCTGTGCACCAGGTGGTTGACTCAGCCCTGTGGCCCCCCCCTGTGGGCCTGGCACACGCCCCTCCTGAGGCCCGCATGACTCCTCTGGGCCGCACCCCCCACACTCTGCCCTGACAGTGCTTTGTCGCCCCGGCCTCAGCAGATTCTCCGCAGCAATAAGCATGCATAGGGCAGCAGGCAGTCTGTACCTGTGCTTTGCCCGGCCCTGGTTAGAACCCCGTGCCCGGCCCTCGACGCAATG
>NW_027786696.1:0-288 GCF_054177405.1 Leptonychotes weddellii | reverse complement strand
GTGGAGGAAAGTGAATTAGAAAACTCACATTCCAACCCCACCCGCCTCTCAGGCTTCCCTGCACTTCCTTCTGGGGACAGCCTAGGGGGAGATGCTGCTTGGACTCCCCCGTGACACCAGACTTTGCTGGGAAATGAACACTGGGTTTAACAAGAAGCTCTAACTAACCCCCACCAGGTCGACGTTAGTGCAATACGGTCAGTCTTATTCTAAAAGGGTTTTACTGGGGCGCCTGGGGGGCTGAGTCAGTAAGTGTCCCAACTCTTGATTTCAGCTCAGGTCATGATC
>NW_027786695.1:0-288 GCF_054177405.1 Leptonychotes weddellii | reverse complement strand
TCTCCCTGGAGAAAACATTATTAATGGCAGATGGAGGGAGGGGGACAGCTTTAGACCCCACCTACTCCCTGGGCCTGAGCTGCAGAGCACTCCCAGTCTCCTCTTCCTAACATGGCCATCTTGGGTCCTTCCCACGGCTGGACTGATTTCTCTATCCCTCAGGCAACTAGAGCAAATAGGCAAAATCTTATTTTTTTTTCCAAAATCTTTTTAAGATTTTATTTATTTGAGAGAGAGAGAACATGAGCGGGGTGAGGGGGGGAGAGGGAGGAGCAGATGCCCCAACAT
>NW_027786694.1:0-288 GCF_054177405.1 Leptonychotes weddellii | reverse complement strand
CGCAATTATCCCTTAAGCCACTGACACTCCGTTGAATTTTTTTCATATACTTTTTTTTCTTTTTCTTTCTTTCCTTTTTTACCTTCTTCTTTTTCTTCTCATTTCTCTTTTCTTTTTCTTTTATTTTTTTTCCCCACATACTTTTGTCTCTCCTCTGAACTTTTGACAATTTCTATTGACTGGCCTTCAAGTTCAGTTATTTTTCCTTCTTTAGTCACCAAATTGTTCTTAAATCCATCCAATGCATTTTTGATACCAGATATTGTCTTAGTTATAGAATCTGTACTT
>NW_027786693.1:0-288 GCF_054177405.1 Leptonychotes weddellii | reverse complement strand
TGGAGCACTGGGTGTTGTGCACGAACAATGAATCATGGAACACTTCATCTAGAACTAATGATGTAATGTATGGGGATTAACATAAGAATAAAAAAAAAAAAGGTTGAGCGGAAAAAAAAATCAGAAGTTAGACTGAGTCATGGAGAAAATGGTAGCTAGTCTAATTATAAATTTAAGAGTATCCATTTTTAATAAAATCAGTATCAGACAACTTTAAAGATGGCAATATAACTTCAAGAGTTATATATTGCCTTTTAAAAAGACTTTAAAATACTTTTAAAATACTTT
>NW_027786692.1:0-288 GCF_054177405.1 Leptonychotes weddellii | reverse complement strand
TCCCTGACCTGCAGGGGTGGCTACAGCCCCAGACCCCCTTCCCAGAGTGTGCCTCCCCATCCTTTGTCCTCACTGGACCCTTCTTTCCAGGCGGGACAGTCCTGTCCCCTTTGACGAGTACCCTGGCGGTTTAGGGGAAGGACGTGATGTCGCCTGGTCTTCGTCATCCTCCCCTGGTTCTCTTGGCTCCTTCTTGAGGTGCCGGGCCGCTGCAGAGTCGATTAGACTCTGAGTCTGAGCTGCGGAGCCCCGTGGGGGGAGCCCCGCCCGTGTCCCCCAGAGCCGCTA
>NW_027786691.1:0-288 GCF_054177405.1 Leptonychotes weddellii | reverse complement strand
GTGGCTGTACCAACTTGCATTCCCACCAACAGTGTAAGAGGGTTCCCCTTTCTCCACAACCTCTCCAACATTTGTTGTTTCTTTCCCTCTCCATTTTTGCCATTCTAACTGGTGTAAGGTGGTATTTCAATGCAGTAGCTTATTCTATTTCTTAAAAAGATATATATATATGAGATGATCAAAAACACAAAATGTATTTTATTCGCTATTATTTTTGTTATGCCACTAAAACACTGATACAATCTCGTTAAACCAAAAAACAAAGCAAAGCAAAGCGAAAAACAGAGC
>NW_027786690.1:0-3376 GCF_054177405.1 Leptonychotes weddellii | reverse complement strand
GGGCGCCTGGGTGGCTCAGTTGGTTAAGCGACTGCCTTCGGCTCAGGTCATGATCCTGGAATCCTGGGATCGAGTCCCGCATCGGGCTCCCTGCTCAGCAGGGAGTCTGCTTCTCCCTCTGACCCTCCTCCCTCTCATGCTCTCTGTCTCTCATTCTCTCTCTCTCAAATAAATAAATCAAATCTTTAAAAAAAAAAAAAAAGGGCAAGTATAACTGGTCCTGAATGTAGGATGAGAACCCAGATACATGAAGTCCTGAAGGCCAAGCGTAGAAAGCACTTAAGAGGGAAGGAATATTGGGAGTGTCTGGGTGGCTTTAGTTGGCTAAGCATCCAACTCTGGGTTTGGCTCAGGTCGTGATCTCAGGGTTGTGAGATTGAGCCTTGTGTCGGGTGCTGTGCTGGGCACGGAATCTGCTTGAGATTTTCGTTCTTGCGCTGCACACCACCACCCCCAACTTGTGTGTGCTCCCTCTCTCTCTCTCAAAAAAAATAAAAATAAAAAGGAAGGAATACTGATTTGGTTAAATACTGCTGAAAGTTCAAGTAAAATGAGGATTGATTTTTTAAAAAAGTTTAGGAGAGGGCACCTGAGTGGCTCAGTTGTTAAGCGTCTGCCTTCGGCTCAGGTCATGATCCCAGGGTCCTGGGATCGAGTCCCACATCGGGCTCCTGGCTCCGCGGGAAGCCTGCTTCTCCCTCTCCCACTCCCCCTGCTTGTGTTCCTGCTCTCGCTATCTCTGTCTCTGTCAAATAAATAAAATCTTAAAAAAAAAAAAAAAAGATCTAATCTCCTTTAAAAAAAAAGTTTAGGAGAAAAACTATTGGATTTGGTAGCATCAAGTTAACTAGTGACTCGGAAAAGATAGTTTCTTTTAGTGAGGAGCCTGCTTCTTCCTCTGCCGCTCCCCCTGCTTGTGCTCTCCCTCTCTCTGGCAAATAAATAAATACAATCTTAAAAATACTGTATTACATATTTGAAAGTTACTAAGTGAGTGGATCTTTTTTCTTTTTTTCAAGATTTTATTTATCATGTTGATGGGAACAAAATCTGAACTGAAGTAGTTCTGAAAGAAAAGAGAGGAGGAGAGAAAGTAGAGACAGTAGAGAGAACACTTTTGAGGAATTTTGCTATAGACTGTACAGGGAAATGAGGCAGTAAATGGAATAGGACAAGAGGTCATGGGAGGAGCGCCTGGGTGGCTCAGTCGTTAAGCGTCTGCCTTTGGCTTGGGTCACAATCCCAGAGTCCTGGGATCAAGCCCCACAATGGGCTCCCTGCTCAGCGGGAAGCCTGCTTCTCCCTCTCCCCCCACCCCCCCGGCTTGTGTTCCCTCTCACGCTGTGTCTCTGTCAAATAAATAAATAAAATCTTAAATAAAAAAAAAAAGGTCATGGGAAAATTTTCCCAAGGTGGAACTAGCACACCAAGTTGGTATGAAGATGGAATGATTCTCAACACTGGCTGAATAATGCAAACACCTAGGGCATTTGTTAAAAGTACAGATGCTTGAATCCTGTGGCAGACCAATTAAATCAGAATGTTTAGGAGTAAGTGGGACCTGGTATCAGTTTGGTTTTTTGTTTTTGTTTTTTTTTTTTTTTTACAGTTCCTTAGATGATTCTAATGTGTATCCAAAGTTGATGTGTTCTGCAGTAGATCAGTGAAATTAAAAACTCGGAAGATGTGGGGCTCCTGGGTGGCTGAGTTGGTTAAGCGTCTGCCTTCCGCTCAGGTCATGATCCCAGGGTCCTGGGATCAAGTCCCACATCGGGCTCCCAGCTGGGTGGGGAGTCTGCTTCTGCCTCTCCCTCTGCTTGTGCTGTCTCTCTCTCAAATGAATAAATAAAATCTTTTAAAAAAGCCTCAGAAGATATGTTTGTTAAATATCATATTCAACATAGCTAAAGAGAGAATAAGGAGCAGCAACGGGAGGAAATTACACAGAATGCAGCATAGAGATAGAAAGAAATGGAAAATATGACAAAAAGATTGAGATGTGGAGACCAGAGTAAGATGGCCCAAGATATATCTCATAGGGGTTCTAGGATAGAATAGGAAAAAATGAGATGGTAATAATGCTCAAAGAGATGAGATAATGGCTGAGAATTTTGCAGAATTGCTAAATATATCAGTCTTCAACTTCAGGAGAAAATAGCGAATCTTGAAAGGAGCAATAAAACAACACATTAGGGGGCGCCTGGGTGGCTCAGTCGTTGGGTGTCTGCCTTCGGCTCGGGTCACAATCCCAGCGTCCTGGGATTGAGTCCCACATCGGGCTCCCTGCTCAGTGGGAAGTCTGCCTCTCCCTTTCCCTCTGCCTGCCGCTCCACCTGCTTGTTCTCTCTCTGTCTCTGTCAAATAAATAAATAAAATCTTTTAAGGTTTTATCTATTTGACAGAGAAAGAGAGAGAGGGAACACAAACGGGGAGTGGAGAGGGAGAAGCAGGCTTCCCACTGAGCAGGGAGCCTGATGCAGGGCTCGATTGCAGGACCCTGGGATTGTGACCCGAGCCAAAGGCAGACACCCAACAACTGAGCCACCCAAGTGCCCCAATAAATAAAATCTTAAAAAAAAAAAAAACTAAACACATTAGATGCACATTAGTGATACTGAGTCTTGTAAAATATCAAAGACAAAGAAAGAACTTATGAAAGCAACCAGGGAGGAAAAAACATTACCACAAAGGAATGAAAATTAGACTTCAGTCAAAATTCTCAGCAACAAGAAAATGCCAGGAAAGTAGTATTTTCAAAGCACAGAGAAAAGATAAGTGAATTAGAACTCTATGCTCATTCTAGAGTGAGGATGAAGTAAACATTTTCAGGGGACTTAAATGTGTTTAGCAGTTAGATATTCTTTTTTAAATTTTTAAATTTTTTAATTTTTTTTAAAGATATTGTTTATTTAATTGACAGAGAGAGAGAGAGACAGTGAGAGAGGGAACACAAGCAGGGTGAGGGGCAGAGGGAGAAGCAGGCTTCCCGCAGAGCAGGGACCCCGACGCGGGGCTTGATCCCAGGACCCTGAGATCATGACCTGAGCCGAAGGCAGACGCCTAACCAACTGAGCTACCCAGGCGCCCCTTAATTTTTTTTAAATTCAATTAACATACAATGTATTATTGGTTTCAGAGCTACAAGTCTATGATTCATCAGTCTTTTTTTTTTATTATTTTTTTTTTTTTTAAAGATTTTATTTATTTGAGAGAGAGAAAGAGCACAAGAGGGGGGAGCGGGAGAGGGAGAAGCAGACTCCCTGCTGAGCAGGTAGCCTGATGCGGGACTCGATCCCGGGACTCCAGGATCATGACCTGAGCCGAAGGCAGTCGCTTAACCAACTGAGCCACCCAGGCGCCCTTTTTTTTTTTTTTT
>NW_027786689.1:0-288 GCF_054177405.1 Leptonychotes weddellii | reverse complement strand
TAGAGACCAGGCACCAGCCCATGTCTGAGTCAGGCCTTGGTCCAGCCCAGCTGGTGGCTGACTGGAGGCACCCATCAGTGGCCGTTTGGGGAGGGACCCCTCCTTGGACACGACAGTGTCTGACAAGCAAAGAGAACTTTTAAATCCCTGCAATCCTCGCCACCTTTCGTGAAGCAAGTGGAAGGGAGACAGAGTTTGCCGCCTTCTGGAAGGTTCTGGAAGGAAGTAGGGAGAGGCAGCCGGGATAGCTGCCCCTGAGTTGTGTGGCCACAGGCTGTCAGGGAGGGG
>NW_027786688.1:0-288 GCF_054177405.1 Leptonychotes weddellii | reverse complement strand
TGGCAGATGAAACCGTCAAGAAGGCATACCCAAACCTGTGGTGGCAGGGGTGGGGGGAGAGAAATTCCATTCACATCTCAGTTCAGTGAAAGTGGTGTATGAAATACTCGTTTATGGAGAAGTGTGCAGATTTTCTGAAGTTACTGCCCACACTGTCCCCACTGGGTCTCTTCTCTGCTTTCCTCTCCCACAGGATTTCATGGTCCCCCAGGGATCATGGCCACAAAGTTTCCAGTCTTAGTTGGGCTCCCACCCACTTTTCAATCCTTTTATATATCTTAGTCATTT
>NW_027786687.1:0-288 GCF_054177405.1 Leptonychotes weddellii | reverse complement strand
TATCCAGCTGAATTCCTGAGAGGAGACGAAATCCAGGTCTCCTACTCCTCCGTCATCTTGCTCCTATACTTCCTTTTTGTTATGAAATATTAAGAGATGTGTATACTCAAGGGTGCAGATTTAGTAAAATTAATACCTGTACTGCTTCATCTAGGACATTTTAAAGGGAAATTGTCATTTTTCCCACTGGGAGCGAGTGTCAGTGAAAAATAAAATGACTGACAGCCAAGTTTGGTGCCACTGCCTTTATTTGAGCTAGGCCATTGTACCTACCATGGCTTTTGTCCC
>NW_027786686.1:0-288 GCF_054177405.1 Leptonychotes weddellii | reverse complement strand
GAAAAAGCTGGACAGCCTTACATTTCTGTTCTAGCTCAAATCATTTTATTCCACTGATTCAAAAAAACAAGAAACTGTGTATCCACTGTAGATTATGTCCCCTCATCATGTCCCCAGGCTACTTCTCTGCCCTGGGCAGAAACCAAGTCATCCTTTCTTCCTTCAAGGATCCTCAAGACTGAAACTGTCTTCCTTTTTCGAAACCTTCAGACTCTGCTTTGCTTTTATGGTCCTTTTCCTTCAAGATGGGCAGCAAAGTAGAAAACAGGTTTGTGGTCTTTCTTCCTT
>NW_027786685.1:0-288 GCF_054177405.1 Leptonychotes weddellii | reverse complement strand
CACAGAGCAGTTGACAGAAATGCTGCCCAGTATCTTAAACCAACTTGGTACAGACAGTTTGACTAGGTTAAGAAGACTGGCTAAAGCTCAGCCCACACAATCTGTGGATGGAAAAGCACCACTTGCTACCAGAGGGGATGATGATGATGAAGTTTCAGATTTTGTGGAGAATTTTGATGAAGCTTCCAAGATTGAAGCAAACTGAATTGGGTCAGCCTCTGAAGAAAACAATACTTGAAGAAGTTACTGGGAGCTGCTCTTTCATATTAGGACTGCTTTTAAAAATTT
>NW_027786684.1:0-288 GCF_054177405.1 Leptonychotes weddellii | reverse complement strand
TTATTACACAAGATGTTATAACTAATGTAAGCTCTCCTTCAGAAAATAATCCTCCATCAGGTAAAATCAGCCTAGGTAGCAAAACTTATTGCACTAATGAGAGCATATCAACTATCCAAAGACTAGAGAGTAAACATATATACAGATAGCAAGTATGCTTTTAGAGTAGTACATGGCTTTGGAATGTTGTGGAGACAAATGTGTTTCTTACTTCTGCAGGAATTCCCATCCAAAATGGACAACAAGTTATAGAACTTCAAGGAACTCCTACTTCCTAGAGAGGTGGTT
>NW_027786683.1:0-288 GCF_054177405.1 Leptonychotes weddellii | reverse complement strand
TTAAGAGAAGAAAGTTCACTGTAGAGTCTTAAGCAAAGATAGTGACATGATTTGATTTATACCTTTCTGAAACATCACTCCTCTGGCTTTGATGAGCATAATGAACGTCTCGGGTGGTTGGTGATGGTCAAGAATGGGGCAGGAGGCCTAAGTGGCAGTGAAGGGACAGCCCAGGAGGCTTCGGGAGCACCCCCCCCAAAAGGACACCATGGAGGCTGGAACCAGAGGGCTGGCAGGAAGACAACACTGACATGGTGCGCCTGTGGTAAGTGGAGTCTACTGGTCATG
>NW_027786682.1:0-288 GCF_054177405.1 Leptonychotes weddellii | reverse complement strand
TGTAGTCTCAGGGTCATGGGATCGAGCCCTGCATCAGGCTTGCAGTCAGCTCGGAGTCCACTTGAGACTGTCCCTCTACCCCTCCCTCCCTCTCTAAAAATAAGTATTTTTTAAAAATCTGGGGTGCCTGGGTGGCTCAGTTGGTGAAGCGTCTGCCTTTGGCTAAGGTCAAGATCCCAGGGTACTGGGATCGAGCCCCGCACCGGGCTCCCTGCTCAGCCTGGGACCTGCTTCTCCCTCTGCCTGCCACTCCCCCTGCTTGTGCTCTCTCTCCCTCTCACAAATAAG
>NW_027786681.1:0-288 GCF_054177405.1 Leptonychotes weddellii | reverse complement strand
GTGCGTGTGCATGTGCTGGTGTGTGCATGCGCTGGTGTGTGCATGTGCTGGTGTGTGTGTGCGTGTGCATGTGCTGGTGTGTGCATGCACTGGTGTGTGCATGTGCTGGTGTGTGCATGCGCTGGTGTGTGCATGTGCTGGTGTGTGTGTGTGCGTGTGCATGTGCTGGTCTGTGCATGCGCTGGTGTGTGCATGTGCTGGTGTGTGCATGTGCTGGTGTGTGTGTGCATGTGCTGGTCTGTGCATGCGCTGGTGTGTGCATGTGCTGGTGTGTGTGTGCATGTGCTG
>NW_027786680.1:0-288 GCF_054177405.1 Leptonychotes weddellii | reverse complement strand
GCCCTTTGCTTCTGACCCGCGGGAGCGGGCTGCAGGGGCTGTGGTCAGCGGGGACATGTCTCACGTGGACACCGTGCTTCAGTGCCCAAAGCCCCTGCCGAGCCGTGGCCCCGAGGCAGTGACTGTAACAGGGACAACTACCATCCCCCAAACACGGGGGTCCAGGGCGGGCCTGAGTCACCCAGGGAGGTCTCCCCCCCATGGAGGGACAGAGGGGGTTATGCTGCCTCGTGGTTCTCAGCCACATGTGCCCCCCAAACCCTGAAGCCCCTTTCTGTGATGCGCTTC
>NW_027786679.1:0-3376 GCF_054177405.1 Leptonychotes weddellii | reverse complement strand
GGCGGGAAGCCTGCTTCTCCCTCTCCCACTCCCCCTGCTTGTGTTCCTGCTCTCGCTGTCTCTTTCTCTGTCAAATAAATAAATAAATAAATATTTTAAAAAAAAAAATCTTTTTTTTTTTTAGCATTACCATCTGACAACCGTACGCTTGCATCAGCCTTAGAAATATTCAGCATCTCCACTTACCTATCTGTAAAATAAAGCTCACACCACTATCCGACATTAGAATTTAATTATAACTGGGCGCCTGGGTGGCTCAGTTGGTTAAGTGACTGCCTTCGGCTCAGGTCATGATCCTGGAGTCCTGGGATCGAGTCCCGCATCGAACTCCCTGCTCAGTGGGGAGTCTGCTTCTCCCTCTGACCCTACCCCCTCTTGTGCACTCGCTCTCAAATAAATAAATAAAATCTTTAAAAAAAAAAAGAATGTAATTATAACTAAAGATTAATTGTAGAAAATGTCATAAGAGAAATTTAATTCTTACCTCAAAGTCAAATGGGTACAAATAAGTCATAAATATTTATATGATTTTAAAACACTGAATTATTAAATCAGGAATAAATAAAAAGTAAAATCAAATCCTCAAAATCCAAACCATATGATTTTTCTTTCCATCTTCCATTCACTTGTACCTCAATTTACAGAAAGGCATAACTTGCTTTTTCATAGGTGAATACACAAATACTAAATATAGTTATGTTTACTTTATTGCTCATTATTTTATTTGCATATAAAATGTTTACCCTTAAGTTAAATTATTTGCGAAGAATTTAACCTGACCCCCTAAAATCTGTGTCTATCTAGCTGGAAGAAGAAATATAATACTTTGAATCATTATTCATTTGCATTTAACGAGCTTTTACATCACTTAAACAGAAACCCAAAAACGTCAAATACTTTCAGTACTACTCATAAAACTTAATTTGGCAGATCATTTTCTGAGCAGCTTCGGTACAGAAACAGAAAATACAGAAGTACTGTTGTTTTGTGCGCCAAGAAACATTGAATCCATTAAACGAAACAAAGTCAAAAATGGATGGAGTAGTACTTCTGAATCAGGTCAAATTCTGGTGTATACACAGAATTCCGGGGTCTGATTAAATTCCGGAGGAAAGAGAGCCAGAGAGGAAAAGAAAAAGAGTGAGAAAGAGAGATCACTAAAAAGATTATTGATAATTCAAAGGCCCAGCGCCCGCACTCACTCAGCAGTGTGATACTGACAATTATTAACTACAAAACCGTGGTCGCAGCGTCCGGGTGACTAAACTATCACCACGGGGCTGAGCGGCGGGCCGGCGTTCCATGGAATGCGTTTTCCTGCAGCAGGCGCTCCCCATGACAGCTACAATCAAGAGTGGCGGCAGGCAGCTGCCTTGCTCCAGGCCACATTCAATTATGTCGGACTGCATTAGTCCCTGGCGAAGCTGTCACCTTCTAGCCTGTGAAGTGCTACGGTGAAGAGGCTCCTGAAGTCTCTCCAGTCCCTTGCTTAGGGTTTCAGGGGGAACGAAGGGAAACAATGTGGGGGGGGAGGGGGAGAGGGAAGACCATTATTACTCTGACTGCTTGCAGCATTCATTTTGCTCTCAGAGTAGGGGGAAAAAAAATAGCTTAGGTGAGCTGGATTCAAGAAGTTGTCTGGTGTTGGATAATTGCAGGGTTATTCCCTGCCCACCCCCCCCCCCACCTCCTCCAACAAGTAGTTCTTTTTCAGGAGCAGTTGCCAGGAAAGTGTCCTATTTTGAGTATTTGAGAATCACTGTGTGGTTCACCCTCCTTGGGAGAGAGCGTTGCATTGGAATATATTTTCTAATATATATATCCCCAAGGATTCTCTAGCAGTCAAGATATTTTGCAGAGTCTGATCTGCAAGTGTGGAATATTTGATTTCTTTTCTAAGCTTTCCAGAACTTTAGCTTGGATGGATTTTGAGATTTCTTTCCTAAGGGATCACTTGACTTTCAGAGCTAAAGAGAAATAAACTCAGGTTATTCTGGGAAGTTGTTTGGGGACAGAATATATTTTTGATGATCAACCTGTCCAGAACAGTTTGTAACCTTTACCACACTACCACCAATGTCTGAAGGATGGTTAAGATTAGAGATTTTTCAAGGGTGAGTCAGTATTTTCACCTTTACATGGAGACATAAATTCTCAAATGGAGGTGAGTGGGGTGATAGCAATTCATGATATTTCATTAAAATGTCTAATCGAGTACCACTACTTAATGAAATTAGCAGGGAGATAGGAGTTACTTACAGAAGGCATTAAATAAATTCCAGGTAGCATGGTATTAAGATATATGTCTATTCTCAAAATATCATTTGGTTGGAGGAAAAACATACCATGTAAAACACTGAAAATCAGAAACACTCAGGTGGCTCGGTCAGTTAAGCATCTGTCTTTGGCTCAGGTCATGATCTCAGGCTCCTGGGATCGAGCTGAGTCCCTTGTGGGGGCTCCCTGCTCAGCGGGGAGTCTGCTTGTCCCTCTCCCTCTGCCCCTCCCTCTAGCTCATGTTCATTCACGCTCTCTCTCTCTCTCTCTTTCTCTCTCTCTCACTAAATAAATAAATAAATAAATAAATAAAATCTTGAAAAAAAAACCAGATCAGTTCTAGGATATAGAGGCTCCTTCCTATGACTCTCTGGACAAGTCACTTCACCACTCTTTCTGAGTTTTCTTGTTGGAAAAACAGGTACAAGGATGTCTCCAGATAGAGATTAGGAGAGAAGAGATACTACATGCTCTCTAGCACTGCCAAATAAATTTAACCAAAGAACAGAAATTCTGAATTTTCCAAAATATTTTGCTAATTTAAAATTCTTTTGTTCATCTGAAAAGTTTAAAACATTTTTTCATTTCACACTGGTTAACTTTGGGCATTCTGTGACATCAGTAGAGTAAATGATTATTTAATGATTATTTAATGAATGCCCAGCAATACTATGGTCATAAATGGACAAACCTCTCTAGGTCGATATCTACAAATTGGTATTTTTTAAACTAGGGATCTGTTATGCTGCTCAGATTAAATTGGGCAGAGGAGTTGCCTCAGCTTTGTGAAGCTGCAGCAACCTGACTTCTTAGGGACTCAAAAAAATAAACAACTGAAATACCTCAAGCTGTGGGGCTCGGATGCTATTATCCCTCCCCCACCCCACCCCCCCACCCTCCCCCCAACCACCCTTCCACCCCCCCACCCCCTACCCCCACCCCCTCCCCCACCCCGGCATGCTGTGAGGTCTCCTGTGTGTTTCTCCTCTGAGAAACAAACTGAGGGTTTTAGAGGGTAGGGGGGTGGGGGGATGGGTTAGCCTGGTGATGGGTATTAAAGAGGACACATTCTGCATGGAGCACTGGGTGTTGTACGCAA
>NW_027786678.1:0-288 GCF_054177405.1 Leptonychotes weddellii | reverse complement strand
GCTCTGGGCCACCAACTGTGAGACCTCTTCTCCCTGCTTCCCACTCCGAGTGGGGCCCACTGTTTCTAGGAGCGAATCCTCCTTCGTGCTGTTGATGTGTCATCACTACCAGGATTCAGCACACGGGATCCCTGCAATCCTACCTGACAGTCAGGTCATCGGGGACTCTGGGCCTGACCCTTCCATGGACGTGGAACTGAGTATTATCCTTTGTAAGCATCCAGAAGTGTGGACACGGGGCGGGGGGCGGGGGAGGGTATATGCTTCCCTATTGGATCATTTGTTTGC
>NW_027786677.1:0-288 GCF_054177405.1 Leptonychotes weddellii | reverse complement strand
CCAGAATCCTCCAATGCAATCCTCCTATCCAGTTGAATTTCTGCCTTCTAATTGGCCTTGCAGTGCTACTGATGAAAATAAAAAGACAGAAGTAAACCTAGAGGCTGTTTTTCAGATAGTAGATGAGTTGCATTCCTCCCCTAAATTGGAGATGGTGAAGGTGGAGCCTGTTGAGAATCAGTGCCCAACATCTCAGTCTAACAGAGGCCAACATATCCTAGCTAATTCAAACAACAGCAATCCATCTTCCACAAGTCAGGCTAGCCAGCTGGAGCCACTTACTCCTGT
>NW_027786676.1:0-288 GCF_054177405.1 Leptonychotes weddellii | reverse complement strand
TTAGGTATTTATTTCTACTTGTACCAGTTTTAGCAAATTATATTTTTCAAGAACTTTCTCCATTTGATTCGTCTCATTTATTGACATAAAGTTTTCCTTAATATTCCCTAATCATTTTATGTCTCTGGAATTTATACTAATGTCTTCTATTTCATCATTGATACTAGTAGTTTTTGCTTTCTTGCTTTTTTTTTTTTTTACATCTTGCTAGAAGTTTCTGGGAGTAATTCACTTTATTTAAAGAATCAACTTTTGACAACAGAACTTATTCTTTTTTTTTTTTTTTTT
>NW_027786675.1:0-288 GCF_054177405.1 Leptonychotes weddellii | reverse complement strand
TCAATCTCAATATTGAGGCATATCATTTATCTAGTAGATCACAGGTCCTAAAAACTGGTGTATTTTCATTCAAGCATTGTGATCACCTGCCATGATTCTGGCAGATGTAAGATGTTGTTATAGTTCAATTTTATTGATTTACAACAGATGACATTCTATTTGAAAGAAAGCAATATTAGTATCTACTGTAATATCTAGGAAACTCCCTTTTCTTACCAAGGTGACAGGGAAGCTCAATTAATAACCAGAAGTTTGCATGATGATTCTACATCAAAATCCTGTATGGCT
>NW_027786674.1:0-288 GCF_054177405.1 Leptonychotes weddellii | reverse complement strand
GATCTTGGGGTCATGAGTTTGAGCCCTACACCGGGTGTGGAGGTTACTAAAAAAAAAGAGACATCTAGAAGAGGAGCTCCCTTGTAACCACCTACCTTGTCAAGAGATAAGGAATCCCTCTCCATGCACTCCATATGCCCATGGCCAAACACGGCCCCGTTCTTCCACCCAAACTAGTCACTATCCTAACTGTTGTGGTGTTCACTTCTTTAATTTTTTTAATAGTTTTATCACCCAAATGTTTACTTTGTGAAGCTGCCATATATATATATATATATATATATATAT
>NW_027786673.1:0-288 GCF_054177405.1 Leptonychotes weddellii | reverse complement strand
TGGGGGGGTGGGGGAGGGCACGTGCGGGCGGAGTTTTCAATCCGGAGCTATTTTCGCAGGGCTGGGAACCGCTCTCACAGGCTCCACGCTTCCCTGCTCCCCCTTTTCTTTGAGGATCTATATTTGGGAACAGTACATTCCTAAGAATAGAATCACTGAGTTAAAGGGTAAAAGCACAATTTATAGTTCCTATGGCGAAGTCGCTGCTTACTCTCCAGAAAGAGCGCTGTTGGCGTTGCCAGCAATTGGGCTCCAACAGCCACTGATTGAGCCGTGACTGCATCCCAG
>NW_027786672.1:0-288 GCF_054177405.1 Leptonychotes weddellii | reverse complement strand
GGGCTCCCAGGCCCTGGCAGGGATCTCCCCCTCGCACGCCTCCCCTTACCTTGCCCTTGGGTTTGGGAGGATCCCGTCCTCCTTCTTCGTGGGCGGACATGGTAATAAAACTCTAAGCAGCTGGAAGGGGGGCGGAGAGGGTGTGTAAATAGGGGGCCCCCAGGCCTCCTGCCCCACGCCCGTAAGCCAGGCGGCCCCCGACCACACCCCCAGCCTCACCCTGGCATTGCTCACCTGGAGTGCGTGAGGGCCCTTTGGAGCCCCGGAGGCACAGCCCGCTGCCGGCTC
>NW_027786671.1:0-288 GCF_054177405.1 Leptonychotes weddellii | reverse complement strand
TCTATACCACATCTTTATACATTCATCAGTCTATGGACACTTGGGCTGCTTCCATAGTTTGGCTATTGTAGATAATGCTGCAACAAACATCGGGGTGGAATCATTTCAAATTAGGGTTTTCATATTCTTTGGGGAAATGCCAGCAGTGGAATTACTGGATCATAGGGTATTTCTAATTTTTTCCACAGTGGCTTCACCAGTTTGCACTCCCACCAACAGTGCACGAGGGTTCCCCTTTCTCCGCATCCTCGCCAACACCTGTTGTTTCTTGTATTGTTGATTTTAGCC
>NW_027786670.1:0-288 GCF_054177405.1 Leptonychotes weddellii | reverse complement strand
TGTTGTGAAGGAAAAACCCTCCTGTAGTAACTCGATAACCACAAGGTTCAACTGTGGTGTTGCTACGTCTTAAATCTCTAGTTCTGCCGCAAAACTGCAGAAACTCCACATCATCAAGATCAACTACACAGGCTTCAAGGCCCTTACGATCAAATTGCTTTTGGTCCCCTCCCAAAGGCACATGCTGAGGAACCCATTAAAATGCCTTGCAATCATCTGAATATTCATATTCTCTACAGATTCAATCATTTCTGTCAAAATACCGCATGTTTGAGAGAAGGAAATCAT
>NW_027786669.1:0-288 GCF_054177405.1 Leptonychotes weddellii | reverse complement strand
GGGATGCTGACTGATTGGGGTGGTGGCAGCCGAAGGCTGGGGCGGCCGCGGCAAGTTCTCAAGACAAGACAACAATGCAGTTTGCTGCGCGGATCCACTCTTCCTGTCAGGAACAAGTTCTCTGCAGCACAGGAGGCTGTTTGCTAGCATTTTACCCAGAGCAGAACTTCTTTCCAAACTGGAGTCCATCCTCTCAAACCCTCTGCTGCTTTATCACCAAAGTTGATGTAACATTCTGAGTCCTTTGCTGTCACTTCAACAATCTTCACAGCACCTTCGCCAGTAGAT
>NW_027786668.1:0-3376 GCF_054177405.1 Leptonychotes weddellii | reverse complement strand
CTGGGAAATGAAGAGCACATTTCCTGATTTAAGGCATACAACAAGGCACAGTTATCAAAATAATGTCCTATACACATGAAGACAGGAGTAGAATAATGGAAAAGTGTAGGTGAGCTAGAGGTGTACTTCAATCTTAATGTGTATGACAATGAACTGAAGATCGTGGTAAAATTCATATTCTGATGTGGATATTTGGGTGGGGTCTGAGTTTCCACATTTCACACGTGGGCAACTGATGTCAAACATTAACACTGTATGCTTCAAACAGAATTCCAGGCCTGAATAGCAGATGAAGGGTTTCAAAAGGTTCCTACACAGGGGGAAGAGGATAGAGGTGAGCATGGAGTCCTTCCCTCCCTTCACCCTTCTTTCAAGCCAACTCCCCCCTGAATGACAAACTTGACCAGTCGCTCTTCTCTGGACCTCCTTTTATTTATCCTTCTTCAAATCACCATGCCAACATATTCATGGAAATAGGTCCCTCTTTGACAAGTAATGCAGGTGCAATCCGCCTCTGGTTGCTAGGCTGGATTTCTTAGCTTGGACCCCACTGAATCCGTGGCCTTTATAAATATCAAGTTTTCCCTATATTTTTACTAATTCCCATGGCTTCAGGCTACAGGATCGCTTGTGTTTCAACTTAGGCTTCCCCCTAAAAACTGACTTTGCCTAAAATGAGTAGATATAAAACTTGGTTGCACTTTGTGGTACTCCCAGAAGAATCCACTTATAGGGGCGCCTGGGTGGCTCAGTCATTAAGCATCCGCCTTCAGCTCAGGTCATGATCCCAGGGTCCTGGGATTGAGCTCCGCATCGGACTCCCTGCTCCGCAGGAGGCCTGCTTCTCCCTCTCCCACTCCCCCTGCTGTGTTCCCTCTCACTGTCTCTAAAATAAATAAATAATCTTAAAAAAAAAAAGTAAAGAATCCACTTATACACAAAAGCCTTCATGTGACCTCTGGCCATTATTACACATTCTTCATTGGTGAAAGATGAGAGAGAGCACCCTGCAGGGAAATGGACTTAAGAAGCTCTCACAGAAATGATTGTTCTTCCATGTACCTTCTGGGATGCTCAGCCAATGAAGACCACAGGCTCTTCTAGGTCTTCCTATTCACTTCTTCACCCTGCTGGGCAGACTCTCCTCTTTCCCCTGTCCTTTCCTTTCTACAACAACGAACCTTTATCTCCACTGAGATAAAGATCAATTTGCTTTCCTAGAACTTTATCCTCCTATGAATACTTAGGATTAGTTTGTTTTGGAGAGTAGGATAGCTTTCTTTACCTGCAACTTCTTTTTTTTTTTTTTTAAAGATTTTATTTATTTGAGAGAGAGAGAATGAGAGAGAGCATGAGAGGGAGGAGGGTCAGAGGGAGAAGCAGACTCCCCGCCGAGCAGGGAGTCCGATGCGGGACTCGATCCCGGGACTCCAGGATCATGACCTGAGCCGAAGGCAGTCGCTTAACCAACTGAGCCACCCAGGCGCCCTTTACCTGCAACTTCTTAAGAAACTAGTTTTAACGTGTATGGGGATATGCTTATCGGTAACTATTTCGCTTTCTTTTCTATTAAAGTATACTTGACAGGGCGCCTGGGTGGCTCAGTCGTTAAGCGTCTGCCTTCGGCTCAGGTCATGGTCCCAGGGTCCTGGGATCGAGCCCCGCATCAGGCTCCCTGCTCCACAGGAAGCGTGCTTCTCCCTCTCCCACTCCCCCTGCTTGTGTTCCCTCTCTGTGTCTCTGTCAAATAAATAAATAAAATCTTTAAAATAAATAAATAAATAAAGTATACTTGAAAGACAATGTTACATTAGTTCAGATGTACAACACGGGGATTTCATAACCATAGGTTCTACTGTGCTCACCACAAGTAGCTACCATCTGGCACCATAAAATATTATCATAATACCATTAAACGTGTTGCCTGTATTCTTTCATCCCCATGACTTATTATTCCACCACTGGAAGCCTGTACTGCCCATTCCCATTTCCTCTTTTGGCCCATCATCCTTCTCCATTCCACACTGGTAACAATCAGATTATTCATTGTATTTATGGGTCTGTTTCTGCTTTTTTCATTGTGTCTTGTCATTTGTGACAACGTGGTTTGACCCAGGAGGTATTATGCTATGTGAAATAAATCACACAGAGAAAGACAAATACCATACATATTCACTTATGTGTATAGTCAAAACCACAAAGTAAATGAACAAACAAGAGAAGAGACCCATGAATATCTATTTTGTTTTGAATAAAGTCCATCGATAATCTCAAGAACGATACAAATTCCAAGATTACACACGTTCTATAATGTGGTCCGTTGTCCTGTAACATTTTTCCAATCCTGGCAGAAGACAGGAGGTTCCCAAGACAAAGTCCAAGGATCTTATGGCTCCTGACACAGCAAACTTCATAAACTCCTTCATCACACTAATTTCACTTGCCAACTGCCCACCCCCAACTGACCCAGGGAGATGCTGCACGTGCAGTGGGTTTGTGTCCTATCTGTGAGACTCTGAGCATAGGAAACCCCAGTATCTTCAAGGAACATCTAGCATATCTGCCCAAACCTTTTGCCATGGAAAGAGACATCGGTTTTCTTGTACAATAAGCACATCTGTCCTCTACCCAAGAGCAAGACGCTATCACTATATTCCCAAGCATTTTTATACATAAACATTAGTGGAATGACAATATAACTAAAATGTCAGTCAAGGAAATGCTAGTGCAGATCATGAGGTCACTGCATGATTTTAAGGAATAATAACAATACTGTATAAGGCACATGTATGTTTTGGTTTAGATATCCACAACAGTAACCAATACATTTTCCTTAATGATCTTTTGCTACTCATTTGGCAGTGATATGCAGTTACATGCAGTGTAAATGACAAACTCAATGTACCTGGAAGGTTTGACTTTAAGATCCTTCCAACCACTGGCCACAGAGCCAATTGTAAAGGTCTGGAAGACATCCAGATGCACATTGTAACACCACAGAAACATCCATAGCCACTCTGTAAACCTAACAAAGAAGTGTGCATCCAAAATCATGGCAGAAATCTTTCACCCAGGGGCGCCCGGGTGGCTCAGTCGTTAGGCATCTGACTTCGGCTCAGGTCATGATCCCAGGGTCCTGGGATCGAGCCCCGCATCAGGCTCCCTGCTCCGCGGGAAGCCTGCTTCTCCCTCTCCCACTGTCCCTGCTTGTGTTCCCTCTCTTGCTGTGTCTTTGTCAAATAAATAAATAAAATCTTTAAAAAAAAAAAAAAAAGGGGCGCCTGGGTGGCTCAGTTGGTTAAGCGACTGCCTTCGGCTCAGGTCATGATCCTGGAGTCCTGGGATCGAGTCCCGCATCGGGCTCCCTGTTCGGCAG
>NW_027786667.1:0-13780 GCF_054177405.1 Leptonychotes weddellii | reverse complement strand
AACAGAGGTGTTCAACATATACCTGCTAAAAAGCTTATGAAGACGTAGGTGTTCTACATACACTTGCTAAAGAGCTTATGAAGATGTAGGCTCAACAAAGGAATGTAAACAGCAACAATCCAATGTGGAACAACAATGGCAGGCTCTCCCATTCAAACTTTAACTGTAACTTGTTCCTTTAAGTTTATTTGATAAAGACCTAGCTCTAAAATTCTATGAATGGTGGGTAACTTTTTCTTGAGAAGCAGAAAACTTATGAAGGATTTTTCCATATTCTTTCTGATCTTTGACTTCATTTTGTCTTATCTTACTTATTTTTGTTTCTTGATCAAGTTTTTTCTCTGCTGATACTTTTTTAGTCATTAAAAGGTGTTTGTTGTTGTTGTTGTTATTATAGTTATATTTCCAACTCTGCCTTACCATGCTTTTCTTCTTTGTTTCTCCCTTTCCACTTCCCTCCAGACTTCATGGACTTAAAATCACATACCTTCTTATCATTGCTGCCATTAACTTTTAGCCATGTTCAGCCTCCTTTTTTTATGTACGTTATCAATAACAAATTTTTATTCAATATGTAACAATACTTATTGAATTCCTGCTGTCAGCCAGGCCCTACTTTCAATGCTTGGGATACTTCAGGGTACAAAGCAGACAACAATTTTGTCCTCATAGAGATTATGTTCTTGGAGGGAGGAAGACAGATCATAAGCAATAAATAAGAATAAGCACATTGAATAATGTGCTGGAGGGGTGGGTGCGCTAGAAAAGAAGCAGAACAGGGTAAGGACAATAGGAGAGAGAGTGGAGGAGAGTGATGTTGTAGACAAGTCGGGTGCAGGGGCTACTTACTCGGTGTCCTTGGAAGGCCTCTGCGAGGAGTTCAACTCAGCTATGAAATGACGCGCCAGCCGGGGGAAGAGAAGGGAAAGCATAGGGCAGAGGCAAGTTCACATGAAAAGGTCTTCCCTGATGCCAAAATAAGCAAATCAGATTAATCCATAAAACTCAAAATATCTAGAGTCCATGTGAGTGAAGACAGCTTGCCTTTTATATTCACAGCAATGGACATTTAAGTCTGTGCAGGTTCTTGTAACTGAACAGGTGGGTAAGTTCTTATGGAGGCTGTCTTCAGGCATGTTTTCCTTTTTTCTCCCACACAGATGCATTTATTTGTTCAGATAACCTCATTCCTACGAACATATTTTACACTCTTGAAATAGTTCCATGTAACAGTAGGTTATAAATGTCCCTTCCTTCCTTTCCTTTCCTTTCTCCTTTCTCCTTTCTTTTCCTTTCTCCTTTCCTTTCCTTTCTTTTCCCTTTCCTTTCCTTCTTCCCTTTCCTTCCCTCCCTCCCTTTCTTTCTAAAAAGATTTATTTATTTTAAAGAGAGAGAGAGAGAGAGCACGAAAGGAGGGCAGAGGGAGAGGAAGAGAGAGAATCTTCAAGCAGACTCCCTGCTGAGCGTGGAGCCTGACCAGGCCTTGATCCTAGGACCCTGAGATCATGACCTGAGATGAAATCAGGAGCCACCCAGGTGCCCCTAAATGTCTTCCTTTTTATTTTTATTTATTTATTTATTTTTAAAGATTTTACTTATTTATTTGTCAGAGGGAGGGAGAGAGAGAGAGAGAGCAAGCGCACAAGCAGGGGGAGCAGCCGGCAGAGGGAGAAACAGGGTTCCCGCTGAGCAGGCAGCCCGACATGGGGCTTGATCCCAGGGCCCCGGGATCATGACCTGAGCTGAAGGCAGACGCTTAACCGACTGAGCTACCCAGGAGCCCCAGGGTCGTCCTTTTTAAATGTCATATTCACTCTTATACTTTTTGTGACTACTCAGTAGTATTGATGTTCCACAATTTACTAAACTATTCCCTAATATTGGACATTTAATGTGTTTTTATTTTTATTTTTTACTACTTCAGATAAATATATCACTAATTTAGATGATTTGATTCCTTTAGTCAACCTATACACTTTCTTATTGCCCCATGCTCAATTTACATGGATATTTTTGTACGATTTAGAAGGTAATTATGATGTATGATACACTTCATATTTTTTAAGAGGATAAATTTCATGCTCTGTTCTTACCATAGTACATTTTTTTTAGAACCACAATAAATATGTATATATATATATTTTTGGATTTTATTTATTTATTTGACAGAGAGAGACACAGCGAAGCAGGAACACAAGCAGGGAGAGTGGGAGAGGGAGAAGCAGGCTTCCCGGCAAGCAGGGAACCTGATGTGGGGCTCAATCCCAGGACCCTGGGATCATGACCTGAGCCGAAGGCAGACGTTTAACGACTGAGCCACCCAGGCATCCCCACAATAAATATTTTTAAAGTGCAACGTGTCTTTTTAAAACATCAGGAAAAGTTCTATAGAAATCAGCTATGAAAAGTTCATGCATCATATTTGCCAATGATGGTATCTAATTAACTCAATTATGGTAAACAAATATCAGTGATCTTTACAGACTTATTTGTCTTTTATGGGGACTCCTTGATAAAGTCTCAGTTTCTGGAGTTCAGTAGAATCAGCCACGACAAGTTCAATACTACATAATCAAGCACAAACTGGCCCAAGCTTAATATCATGAAATCTGCTGTGGTCTGTGGCTCCAGTGTAAGGATAATAGCTAATAACATTGCTAATAATTTCTGAATGATTAATCTATGCCAGGCAATTGTGGTAATTTTACATCTATAAAAATTTAGAAATGCATTAAAACCATGGTATCAAGCGAGATTACTTTAACAGGTGAGTGAAGTCGGAAAGAAGAAGACCAAGGACTGAGCCCTGGAGGGCAACGACATTTCGGTGTCAGGACAATAAAGAGAATCTAGCCACGGAGAGTGAGGGGGATGAAAATAAGGACAGGGATGGGGCGCCTGGGTGGCTCAGTCGTTAAGCGTCTGCCTTCGGCTCATATCATGATCTCAGGTCCTGGGATCGAGCCCCACATCGGGCTCCCTGCTTGGCGGGAAGCCTGCTTCTCCCTCTCCCACTCCCCCTGCTTGTGTTCCCTCTCTCGCTGTGTCTCTCTCTGTCAAATAAATAAAATATTAAAAAAAAAAGAAAAGAAGGACAGGGAGGTTTAATGAAGTACCACCCACGTGTTGATCTTGTGAATTTATGATGGTACCAACCACCTTTCTTCTGATCTAGATACCCAAAATACATTTCAAATGCAACATACCCAAAACACAATTCTTGATTTTCTGCACTAAATTTTATTTTCTCATAGGATTCTCAATTTTAGTAAATGGCATCTCATTATTCCACTTTTATAGATCAAAAAAATTTGGAGTCATCCTTCACTCCCCTCTTCCACTCACACCCCACGTCCAGTCTGTATAAAATGCTATTGGTTTTACCTTCAAAAGACATCCAAAATATGATGACTTGCCTAGATTGTTACAATAGATGCCTAACAAGATTCTGATCCCCTCCTTTTTCCTCTAAAATAGCGGATTTTCTACTCTGCAGGCAGAGTGATTCACTTAAAATGTAAGCCTGATAATGCTCCACTGTGCTCAAATGTTTTCAGTGACCTAGCACCTTACTTAGGGTAAAATCAAAGTTCTTACTATGGTCTATAAATTGCTCCATGATTTTGACTTTGTGTAATTTCTTATCTTATCTCATGCCACATTTTGTCTTATCTCCTACCATACCACCGTCTGTTGCTCTCTTTCACCCCGTGTCTCAAGTAACACAGCCTCCTTGCTGTTTGCTTCACTGGGCACTGGGCACTGGGAACTGAGCACTTACTGTTCTGGGAAGAGCATTAGACCATCTTTGATTAAATGTGTGGCCTCAGAAGCTACATTGCCTGGGTTTGATCCCGGGCTATGTCTCTTACCGTTGTTGTTGTTTTTACCTTGGATAGTAATTTAAACTTTCTGTGCATCAGTTTCCTATCTGTGAATTGGGGATAATAATAATATTCCTCTCCTAAGGTTTTGGAAAGGATAAATGAACCAAACCATGTAAGTGATCGTGTAGGGTTCAGCTATCATCATCACCATCATTTTCACTATCATCCTCCTCCTCCTCATTCTCCTCCGTGATAAAATGAAGCAGAAATGAAGGTCTAGGACTTGCTAGCATAGCCACAAGACATTTGTAGTTTCCACTTTATTTATTTTATTATTTTATTTTTTTAAAAGATTGTATTTACTTACTTGAGAGAGAGGGAGAGAGCACAGAGGGAGAGGGAGAAGCAGACCCTCCTGCCGAGCAGTGAGCCCAATGCAGGGCTTGACCCCAGGACCCTGGGATCATGACCTTGAGCCAAAGGCAGACGCTTAACCATCTGAGCCACCCAGGCACCACTGTAGCTTCTACTTTCAACCTCTGGATCCACACACTGTATGAAGAAGCTCGTGCAGGACTCCTGAATGGTGAAATACCATGTGGAGAGAGAGAAAGGTGCAACCAACACCCAAAACATCAACAATGTGAATGAAGCCATCTTAGAAAATTCAGCCCCAGCCGAAGTCCCAGCCTAATGCAACTATTGTGACCCTAGCAAACACAGAACACAAGAACCATTGTGTTGAGCCCAGCCAAACCATACCATATGATCGTGAAAATTAATAAGTAGTTATTGTTTCAAACAATTAAATTTTGGAGCAGTTTGTTTTATATCAATAATTAATTGATACTTTAGGTCAGTGGCATGAAAATCCCAGTTTGCCTGTAGGTCTCATGGCTTCAATCTTTACTAACAACTAAGTTTTCTCTGATTCATGTTTATGGAGACCTTAACATAGTTTTTCTCTTTAAGATTTTATTTATTTATTTACTTATTTATTTATTTTAGAGAGAGAGAGAGAGAACACACATGCGAGCAGGGGAAAGGCAGAGGGAGAGGGAGGGAGATAAACCTCAAGCAAATTCCCTGCTGAGTGTGGAGCCTGATATGGGGCTCGAACTCAAAATCCTGAGATCATGACCTGAGCCAAAACCAAGAGTTGGATGCTACTGTTTAAGCTCCCCCCCCACAGTCTACAGTATTCTGTTATAGCAGCCCAAACTTACTACAATATATGTATTTTGTTAATCATTTCAATAGTTTTAGGTAGAATGGGAAAGGTTTCCTTTAAAATCATTACACTCATTACTACTACAAAAATTACAAATTAAAATACAATTCTCCCATCTCAAAGTATCTTAAATGACTTAAATTTTTGGTAAACCTGAAAGAAGGAATTCTTTCAGGTAAATTTACCTTTCATTGTTACTGCTAATCCCCCTCAAGGCTGAAAATGGTGTAGAACTAAAATAAACTCTATTTGGTGAGCTCAGCAGAACATTCCAAGGGAGTGTAGAGAAGATGCTGTAGGAACTGCTCATAACATCACCTGTGAAGATATTCTCTCCAATTCTTTTTTTTTTTTTAAAGATTTTTTATTTATTTATTTGACAGAGAGAGACACAGAGAGAGAGGGAACACAAGCAGAGGGAGTGGGAGAGGGAGAAGCAGGCTCCCGGCAGAGCAGGGAGCCCGATGCGGGGCTCGATCCCAGGACCCTGGGATCATGACCTGAGCCGAAGGCAGACGCTTAAAGACTGAGCCACCCAGGCGCCTCTCTCCAATTCTTTTCCTTTATTTTACCTCTGTGTACCCCAAATAATGATAGAAATAATAGTAGCAATAGTAAGACAATAATAGTTGATATCATGTTTATAGGGCTTATTATAAAACCTGTATTCATTCATTTGATCCTTAAATGATAGGTTTATTATAATCTCCATTTGATTGAAAATGAAATCAAGGCACAGAGGGTTTAAGTGATTTTTTTCCTTGTCACACAAGTAGAAAGAGGCAAACCCAGGGCCTATGCTTTTCCACAAAACTTTTTCATTGCCTGTCTGTAAACTTGCATGATAACCACTGTTTTAATTATATAACTAATTAGAGATTATTGACTGTAGAATATAACTGATAAATGTACTTGTTACTGAGAAGTCAATTACTACCTAAAATGCTAGATGACATAGAGAATATTAAAAAAGACACAAAAAAATCATCCCCTTAAAAACCCCAAAAAGCTGACAAGATAAAATATTACCAGGAAAACAGGAATTCAGTAAGGTAATTGAGCATGGAATCTACTTTTACTCTTTCCAGAAAATAAAGCTTGGTTGGAGGACATGCATCAGGGGATAGAGGGTATAAACAATATTCTTTCTTACATTAGTTGTTTAGCCCATACTTTATTATGGGGAAATTGGATTGTTAACGTATTTTCATTTCTACACAAAATACTGTATAAGAAACAATCTTTTTCGGGTTATGCTCTGTTTGCCCCTAACTCTCAATGTCCTTTTCTGCCTTGTCTTGCTCCAAAAGGCTAATTTCTGAGAACTGAATCATTCAGTCTACACTTCCCTCTTGCCTCCAGTTGGGTTTGGCCAATGGGAGACAGGGCAAGGGTTAGGAGGGTACAAGCGGAGAGAGGTTGGGGTATTTATCTTCCTGCTCTCTCCTTGCATGGCCATAGTTCTGTCAACTGTTGCTTTTTCCCCCTAAACCCACAGTTCTTGCCAAGTGTTTTCTCTCGATAAACCTAGATCTTACAGGTCTCTGATAATACTGTACCCTCTTATGTCTGTGAGGTCTAGGGATGATCATGGCTTCCTGCTACTGCTAGGATGAAAGGTGTTGCTGCCTGTATTGGTTCCTTTACTCATACTTCTATATATAATCCTTTTATTATTTTTTTCAGTCAAAATGTATTGAATGAGCCATTTCTTTCCAGCTGATACCAGAGATGCAGTGTTACACTTGTCGCTTTCTATCGTTATGCTCATTTGTTAATTTCCTTTCTAGAAGAGAATTACTGAGTGAAATAGTAGAAGCATTTTAAAGGTCTCTGGCACACATAGCAAAATGATATCCAGATAATTTATACCATTTTTAAAAGATAACTTTTAACATTATCTGGGAGAAATCCCAGTTGCATGGAGCTTTGCATGAGCTGGAATCAAATCCTTGCCTGAAGGTTGTGTGCTCCCCTATTTGTTACGGGAGAGGCAATTCCTGGTAAGAACTCTCCCCAGAATCCCCTTCATTTCACTGTTCCTCAGGGTGTAGGTAAGTGGGTTGAGCATTGGGGTTCCCAATGTGTACACCAGGGAGATGAACTGATCTTGCTTAGGGTAGTAGCTGGAGTTGGGGTGCAGGTACGTGAAGGCGCAACAGCCATACTGCAGCAGGACCACAGAAAGGTGGGAGGAGCAGGTGGAGAAGGCCTGGTGACGCCCCGCTGCGGAGTGGGTCTTGAGCACGGCAGCAACGATGAAGACATAGGAGGTGGCAATGAAGAAGAAAGGCATGGCAATGGCCAGTGTGGCTGCCACAAGCACTGACTGCTCATGGATGTGGCTGTTGGCACAAACAAGATGCATCACGGGCGGCACATCACAAAAGAAGTGCTCGATACTCTGAGCCCAGCAGAATGGCAGAGAGAAGATGAAGGCCACCAGTTGTATGGACAAGAACAAGCCGATGACCACAGAGGCCACGACTAAGCGGACACAGAGAGTTAAAGTCATGGTGAGAGGCTACTGCAAGGGGTGGCAGATGGCAACATACCGGTCATAGGCCATGGAGGCCAAGAGGAAGCAATCAGCACTGCCAAGCCCGATGAAGAAGATCATCTGAGTGGCACAGCCCAGGAGGGTGATGGTCTTCTCTGACTGTAGGATGTTGGCCAGGATGTGGGGCACCACCACAGCAGTGTAGCATATTTCCACTCCTGAGAGGCTGCCCAAGAAATAGTACATGGATGTGTGTAGGCGGGCTTCTGTCTGGATGGCCACTATAATTAGGACATTCCCACTGATAATCAAGGTATAAACTAGGCTGACTCCAAGGAAGGATAAGACACGGAGCTCTGGTTGGGAGGGATAGGCCAGTGAACGATTTCCCCAGATCATTGAGCTAACAGAGTTTCTCTGCTGAGAGTTACAAAGACAGGAGGAAAAATTGGACCAATGACATATTAGTTCACACTCTGAGCCATGATCTAATCTAATCAGGTCTGGAGTTAGAAACTTAGAATTATTAGAACTAATTCTCTCTTTTCCTCCTCTTTAATCAAGTCTCTTCATATAAGTATCTACAACTTAATTTCTAAGTGCTAAGAGCTGGCTAAATTGTGTAAGAATTTTTTGAGAAAAAGAGGCAGAGGAAGTTTATGGCCTTCAAAATGATTTTTAGTGGAAGTGGAATGAAAGTTAATTCTTTCAGTAAATTCACAAGAAGTGTCAAGGAATTCTTAAAAGCAGGGATCATTAAGGTGAGAGCGGGAAGCTATTCATTCATTCACTCATTCATTCATACATTTATTTGCACACAATGCCTCCTGAGGTATTGACTCACATATATATGGATGTAACACTGAAAAGCTAGTCATATGATGGAAAATGAAGAAAGAAAACAATGCCCATGGACAAAGAGCTTACTTGGTCTGAGATCAATAGTATCAGGGATGAGCCTCAGAAAACAAAGCCCTCCGTCTCCTGGTTTCTCTATCCATATCTAGTCAGGAGAAGGGCAGGACTTGAAGGAAACAAAGTTTTATCATAGGGCTCCTCCTGGCTTGTGGTGGTATGGGGAAATATGTGATCATAAGCTGTGGGAGATCTAAGAATCCTTCCCTTGAGTTTAGGGATGAATAGGAAAGACAGTCAGTCTCCATCTATTTTTCTTCTCTTCTAAGGAGCTAAAGGGAAATCCAGCTTCTTGGATTTCTTGCTTCCTTGAAAACCTTGGGATGAACAGACATAACTCTCAAAGGGTATCCATTCCACTGTTTTCCTAAGATCAACTCATATTCAAGAAGGAAAAGAGGGGACATGTAATCTTGTTTCAATTTGCCCAATTTCAACATTATTTATGATGAGCTTTATTTTTTTAAATTTTATTTTATTATGTTATGTTAGTCACCATACAATACATCATTAGTTTTTGATGTAGTGATCCACAATTCATGAGCTTTAAAGAAAAATCTTAATCCAGAAGCACCACTCCAAGACAAATCATCCACATAGACCCAGCTCTGTGTCACAAACATAGGGAGAAATGTAATTAGACTGTCACAAACATTCAGAGCACCTAGGGCATGAACGCTTATTCATTCTGTTCCTCTTCTGAACTTCAGTCATGCTCCGAATGATTTCTAATGTCATCTGTCATATTCAACATTTTATTAAAACATGAGGAGTAGGGGCAGTGCATCAGTGTGTGAGAGATCAGTTTTGAAATTAAATGATGTGGTTTGCATTATCCCAAGTCTTGGCTCTGTGATGCTAGGCAATATATAATTTCTAGTTTCTTTATTTGAGAAATGGGGATAATAATTATACTTAGTTCTGAGGGTAGTTGTTTGGATTAAAAGAGATCATTATGTAAAATATCTACTACAATGCATAGTCCATAGCAAGAGCAGCCTAATAACAGATCATTATTATCTTTTTAATTTAAGTTCAATTAGCCAACATACAGTACATCATTAGTTTCTGATATAGTGTTCATTGATTCATCAGTTGTGTATAACACCTAGTGCTCATCACATCACGTGCTCTCCTTAATGCCCATCACCCTGTTACCCCATGCCCCACCCACCTCCCCTTCCACAACCCTCAGTTTGTTTCCCAGAGTCAAGAGTCTCTCATGTTTTGTCTCCCTCTCTGATTTCTTCCCATTCATTTTCCCCTCCCTTCCCCTATGATCATTATTTTTCGTAAGTTCAAGGGCAGCCATCTACCTTTAGTTACATTTTCATCTCCCATATCACCAAGCCTAATGTATGCATTGTAGACATGCAATAAATATACGTTGCATGGATAAATATACTATGAAAAGCATGTCATTACACTTTTTGTCATTTTCTCTTTCACTTTTAAAATGATAAGAGTTCTTATTTAAGAACCCTCACGGAAAACTTGGTAACCAACATTAGGGCTGCATTGTGGAAAAAATCCTGCCACTCAGGAACATAACATGTAGAAGCCTACAACAAACACATCTAGGGAGAGTTTTCCACTTATGTCTGATAGAGGGCTGTAGAATCTGTGTACTAATGATGACTTTGGAGAGTTTTATGATAACCATACTTCTGTCATTTTAATGTGCTCTCCAGGATCTATAATAAAATATTTATAATAGAGTTATCTATAGGTCATGAATACTTAGTGCTGGAGAGGACCTCAGAAATTGCCTAGTTTAGTCCTCTGTCAGATACTTGAATCTTCCATACGATATCTGAACATCAGGTCACCTTCAAAGCCTAGGGAATGTCATTACCTCCTGACTTGCTTGCTTCGTTGTTGGATGGTATCATTCCCTAAAAGATTTTTCTTGTAATGGCTGAAGCCTGCCTCTGTAACTTCTACGTTTCATTCTTTTCTCTACCATTGGGCCATTTCTCCATGAAACACTTCAGGAACTAAGAACTCTTATCATGTAGCCCTAAATTGTCTTCCCAGTCTCCTTTTGGTATTCCTCAAATGACATGGTTTTGATATGTCTTACAATTTTAACCCTGGAAGTGCTCTCATTTTAAATAACTTACTTAGAAGTGTACTGCATGGGGCAGATCACAGGGATGGTCAAGTTTAAAAAGATCTGGGTATCACCTATCTATCCTTTGGCTGTCTATTTCTTCAGTCTAATCAAAATTAGATTAATCCACTTGTTGTGTTTGATTGTTTTGATAGTGTCCTCAGACTTGGATGCTAAAAGTCTAAACATTTTTCTTTCATTTTCAGAGAAGCAGAACATGCTCATCTTCCTTTTTTTTACATTTAAATTCAGTTAGCCAACATTTAGTACATCATTAATTTCAGATACAGTGTTCGAAAATTTATCAGTTGCTTACATCATCATTCTTTTAGCATTGGTTCATTGCTCTAGTTTGTTGAGATTGACATTTTAAAAAATCTTCAATTTGTGGCTCTACATCTTAACTATCCTTTCTGCAATACCTCACCTTTATTTTGTATTGATTAAGTGCTAAGCCCCAGCACATACAATGGTGATCAAAACAACACAGTTGTGCCAAGTAGTTGTATATCCTAAAGAGAGAAGCTGTTAAAGAATCTGGTGTATTTATATTTGTATTTATGATTTATAATATATTACATATCTTTTATATGTATGCCATCATATTTATGTAAATAAAACTATGATTAAGTGCTATAAAGAAGAAGTGTGTTATAAGATTATACACCTTCTGGTTCTGGCACAGTTTGTGATTAGGGGATTCTGAAACGGCTTCCTAGAGGAAGTCATATTTAAGCTAAGATCTGAAAAATTGGCATTAGCTAGGAGAAGAGAGGTGGGCAGAGTAATGGTGTCCATATCCTGGACAGATGACATAGTGGATTTCATGGTTCGAAGAGAGTGAAACTTATATCCACATATCATCACCTTGTTATTCCAAGTTGTTACTACACATGTTGCATAAGACAGAGGCAAGGTAAGAGCACTTCAGCGTCATCCCCAGGAATCTGCCTAGGCTGACATCTGTTCATGAATCCACACCCGTCTCAGTGTCTCCAAATCACATTCCACATCGTATCTGCAACTTCCTTCTTACGTCTCCAGCCAGGCCAGCCCCACGTGGCCAGAGTGTCGTGGGAGACCTTGTCCATGTGCATTCTGGAAAGACAAGGAGTCTAGACTGGATGGCTCTCGAATTCTTGAGTTAGCATTGTGTAAAACAAGGGGGTTAGTGGATTTGGCAATACCAGACAGAGGTAGAATCTCAATCTATTATTAACAGCAATGTCACCAGGGCAGATTAACTCACATTAATTTCTGTTTCCTCACATTTAGAAGATGTAAATAATAATCTTCACCTAATGGAGCTGTGATGAAATTAAACGGGATAAAGTATTTAGAACACTTGGTTTGATGTGTGAAACCTATTAAGTTGCATAATAAATGTTAATTTTTCTTTCCTTTCTTTGAATCTATTAAAAGGGATCATAATAATACCTGCTTCATAGCAGAGGATGAAATGAAGTACCTTATAGGAAAAGGGTTTTTATTAATCCTTAAGCCTTACCCAAATTTACATTAGCCATCTCTTCAATATTTTTTAGGCTAAGATTAGTTATTACCGTTTTAATCAGAAGAACAGGGCTTCCAAGGGAATTCAGAGAAACACTGTAAGCCGTGGGCTGAAGGAGCTCTAAAATCCTAGTCTTTACTTGTAAAACTATTACTTGTTTTTTTAGCCTGGTGTCAGTGAGTGCCTGCTACATTGTGACTCTAGAGGGAGGGAGCAAAAGACTTCCTCTTACCTTTATCATGAGAAGATATCATGAGATTATCATGAATTATCATGAGACAGAGCCATTCTCCTCGGTTATGTTCATAAAAGGTAGAAGCCAGCGGCTGAGGTCTGACTGCTCAGGTGGAGAGGAAGAGGAGGACCATGAGCCTGGGGGACAGAGGCTTTAGTAACCTTCCCAACAAAAGCCCTGGAAGGAGTAAATTGCTCTGCTATCTAGGGTCTTACCCCATAAGTTCTATCTCCCAGGAGGTAGTTGGATGGTTGTTGATCTCCCCTGTTACCAGATAATGAGTCCAAACTAAAACTGTCTTTGCACTTGGGGTCTCCTGTCAATGGGACATCTGTGGTATGCTTGTCAAAGTGAAGACCAGTATTAAACCCTTTATCAACATTCTCAGCATCCAATTTAATTTCCTAAGAAGCTCAATAATCAAGGTCATTTATGCCTCCTGCTTCAAGGATTTGACTCTCATCAGATTGTCATAGCTGGGCCAGCCCAAGTCCCAAATTATTATTGCCCTGGGGAACTGAGACTGTATTTTATATTTTATATGAAAAAGGGGGCCTTGTAACCTTGGTTGTATATAAAATAACTAATTGAGGGGGACACTGGACAGACATTTAACTTTCCTGTTACTTTTTAAATAACTCCCTTAGGGTGGTCTTCCAGGATTTGAAGAAACCATATGTTTTCATTCAATGTACCATATAGACTTTATAGGTTCAATCATGTCCCTGCTCAGATATTATTACTTTGCCATATTAAACTTGCAAATTTTTGATATCTTTACCTTTATTGCATTTCTCTTTCTCTTGTCTCCATCAGTCTGTTAGATCTTTCATGATGAAACATACAATGGACATATTCTTTTTGATAGCTGATAATTACACAGACTTAGGGTTCACTCATTTAGAGTTTGGTTCATCATGATTGATTGATTAAATAAGTATTTATGTAATATGATGTGCCCATCACTGTCTAAGTCTGGGCACAAAGACAGATAAGACAAACAAGATTGCTTTCATAGTGCTTACATTGTTGCTATGAAACAGACAATAAACACAGTAAATAAGTCAGTTAGGTATTATCAGATAGTGATGAGTCCCATGAAGAAAATATAGTAAGTTAAAGGGATAGTTAGTGATTAGAGGAGGAAAGTCATCAAAAGCCTCTTCTTTGAGGAGGTGACATTTGACCTAAAACATAAGTGATGAGAAGAAGCTAGCCATGAAATTTGGGGGGAAAAGCAATTCAAACAGAGGGAAATGCTGTGAAAGTAGTAAAGAACCCAAAGCTGGAAAAAAAAAAAAAACCTAGCATGCTTAATATAAAAAATACTGAAATTTAAGCATATCCAGGCATGAGGATATTGGAAATTCTATCATCCAGAGACCTTCATTAAGAAAATGAGATGCAGTTGCTCACCCAGTATATTTTTTTAAACTTGAACATTTG
>NW_027786666.1:0-288 GCF_054177405.1 Leptonychotes weddellii | reverse complement strand
TCGGGCTCCCTGCTCAGCGGGGAGTCTGCTTCTCCCTCTGACCCTCCTCCCTCTCATGCTCTCTGTCTCTCATTCTCTCTCTCACAAATAAATAAAATCTTAAAAAAAAAAAATTAAAAAAAAAAAATAATGTCTGAGAAAAGTTAGGAACTCTGTCATCCACGTGTTTCTGAGCGCACAGACAATAGAAGGAACCCTTGGAGTCAAGACAAACCCTTTCTCTGGGGCTCCCATGGTTCACCCACTCGTCCAACAAACCCTTCTCTGAGCTTCTACCACGTACGAAAC
>NW_027786665.1:0-288 GCF_054177405.1 Leptonychotes weddellii | reverse complement strand
TTGTGCATGAACAATGAATCATGGAACACTTCATCTAGAACTAATGATGTAATGTATGGAGATTAACATAAGAATAAAAAAAAAAAAGAAGAGAGAAAAAAAAATAAAATAAAAAAAAATAAAATAAAATAAACCTGGACCAGCCCCCACTCTATCCCCTATTTAAAAACTTCCACTGATGCTCCTTGGCTTCAGGATGAGCACTAAACTCTTTAGTATGCATGACGTCCTTCAAAGATACTCAATGTCTTTCCAGACACTCCTGGTTATGTACCATAGGTTCCGACT
>NW_027786664.1:0-288 GCF_054177405.1 Leptonychotes weddellii | reverse complement strand
GTGGAAGGACATCCGGGGGGGAGGCCAGCTCGGAGGTGGGAATCCAGGTAAGGGGTGAAGGCTGGGAGGTGGGAATCCAGGTGGGGGCGAAGGCCGGGAGGTGGGAATCCACTGACAGATGCCTTCATCGAACACACCTTCATTGTTGCTACCCTGCCCTGCTATTTTAGGTTCTGGGGATACAAGGAAGACTTAGGAGCAATTCCTGCTTGAGTTGCTCACCATCCACTTGGGGAGACAACTGGGGATATGGATCATCACAGAAGTGGAGAGATAGGGGCTCCCCTG
>NW_027786663.1:0-288 GCF_054177405.1 Leptonychotes weddellii | reverse complement strand
AATGAATCATGGAAAACTTCATCTAGAACTAATGATGTAATGTATGGGGATTAACATAAGAATAAAAAAATAAATAAATAAAACGTTTAAAAAAAAAAAAAAAAGAAAACTCAGTGGCTGAGATAAACAGCAGAAGGGACACAGCCAAAGACCAAATTAATAAAGGGCATGTTTAAGCCAAAGAAAGTCCCCGGAATGCAATGCAAAGGGACAAGGAGACAGAAACTATGTCCAAAAAAGTTATATAGAAGGCAGATTCAGAAGTCTCAGTATCTACCTCTTAGAGTT
>NW_027786662.1:0-288 GCF_054177405.1 Leptonychotes weddellii | reverse complement strand
CTTATGGGAGGCACCTGGGTGGCTCAGTAGGTTAAACATCTGACTTCAGCTCAGGTCATGATCTCAGGGTCCTGGGGTCCATCTGCGTTGGAGTCCCCAGCTCAGCGGGGAGTCTGCTTGTCTCTCTGCCCCTCCCCCTGCTCGTTCTCTTTCTCTCTCTCTCAAATAAATAAATAAATAATCTATTAAAAAAAAAAAAAAGATTGGCCTTACGTTTATAAGCCCTGCAAACACTAAATGAATTTATGTAACAATGAGAATGTTAACAGGATATAGACCAGGACCTTT
>NW_027786661.1:0-288 GCF_054177405.1 Leptonychotes weddellii | reverse complement strand
TTCCAAAGTGGCTGTACCAACTTGCCTTCCCACCAACAGTGTAAGAGGGTTCCCCTTTCTCCACAACCTTTCTAACATTTGTTGTTTCTTGCCTTATCAATTTTTGCCATTTGGAGAAATCAAATCAATTAAAGAAGAATCCTAATAACTTAGGAAAAGTCTTATAGAAATAACTTGCAGATATTAAGTGAAAGAATAGTCAAGAGATGCCAAAGATCTGAACTGCTGAAATCCACCCCGTAATTATTGCTATTATTTTTTGAGCTCTTCCTGTGTGACAGGCCACAT
>NW_027786660.1:0-288 GCF_054177405.1 Leptonychotes weddellii | reverse complement strand
GTGGGGGGGTGGGGGAGGGCACGTGCGGGCGGAGTTTTCAATCCGGAGCTATTTTCGCAGGGCTGGGAACCGCTCTCACAGGCTCCACGTTCCCTGCTCCCCCTTTTCTTTGAGGATCTATATTTGGGAACAGTACATTCCTAAGAATAGAATCACTGAGTTAAAGGGTAAAAGCACAATTTATAGTTCCTATGGCGAACTCGCTGCTTACTCTCCAGAAAGAGCGCTGTTGGCGTTGCCAGCAATTGGGCTCCAACAGCCACTGATTGAGCCGTGACTGCATCCCAG
>NW_027786659.1:0-288 GCF_054177405.1 Leptonychotes weddellii | reverse complement strand
CTCTGCAGGTAGAGGAAGTGAATATCACATGGCATGCATGATATGGGCCAGTGCTAGCTAAGAAAAGATGCTCTGTAGGTCAGAGCAAAGAAGGGTGTTCTCCTGGATATTGTGCCACAACAGATATTCTACCAAGGACAGTGCTTGGTCCATAGTAGAAAATAAATATTTTTGAAGTGAATGAATGAATGAATGAATGTGGAATTAAGTTGAGTCTTAAAGAAATGATAAAATACATTTGGCCAAAAATTTTGATACTTTCAAAATATTTTGGAAATGTTAAAAAGG
>NW_027786658.1:0-288 GCF_054177405.1 Leptonychotes weddellii | reverse complement strand
CCATTCATCTGTCGATGGACATCTTGGCTCTTTCCACAGTTTGGCTATTGTGGACATTGCTGCTATAAACATCGGGGTGCACGTACCCCTTCGGATCCCTACTTTTGTATCTTTGAGGTAAATACCCAGTAAGAGCACTGGTTTCTGATGGACAAAGTCATCATCATTCCTACCCATTCTTCTCCAATGTGAGCAGAGAGGACACTCTGAATCCCAAGGATGGATCTACATTTTGTCCAAGCTCCGGGCTTCCCAACTCCTTACATGTCCTCAGTTTCCTGTCCTTGT
>NW_027786657.1:0-288 GCF_054177405.1 Leptonychotes weddellii | reverse complement strand
GGAGCACTGGGTGTTATGCACAAACAATGAATCATGGAACACTTCATCTAAAACTAATGATGTAATGTATGGGGATTAACATAAGAATAAAAAAAAAAAAAAAGTTGGAAAGTTTCCTTTTTCTCCATTTCCAACCTTATGCGTGGATTTCCTCCCATAACTGTGAGGGTTGTTCAAGGGTCCTATTATTTCATCATAATATGAGAGAAGGTAAAGAACTTCTGAATTTCATCAGAAGAAAAAGCTTAAAATCTGAAAACTAAATATATTCAGAAATGGAGAGGTATT
>NW_027786656.1:0-3377 GCF_054177405.1 Leptonychotes weddellii | reverse complement strand
CTTATTTGATTTTAGATTTCATAAGTTTGAATATGGGATACATTTTTAAAATTTTTTGTGGTATTTTTCTTTCTGTTTGGTGTACTCTGAGCTTCTTCCAGAGTGAGGGGGAGTAAAGTCAAAGAGAGGAAGAGATGAGTAAGAGAAAAGAGGCAAGAATCTTGATAAAAGGAAACATAAACTTTTAAGTTAAGGAAGAATACATCTCTCCCTGAGAAATATTAAAATGAAACCAATACAATAGAGGGATAAAGAATAAGGGAAAATATAGAGGCCTTTGAGATAAATTACTCATCCAATATTTAAAGAAATGCCTTCTTTATTCACCAGTTGCAAGATTTCATGCCCTGTATTCTCACCTAGAAAACTGCCTCACAGGGGTGCTCTCCTCATCATCCATGTCTCCTCTTCTAGATCCAGTCGAGAGATAACATTGTCTTTGAAGGGCTGACATCCTACTCATGAGGAAATAAAGATATAATAAATATTTGAAAATTCAATCCCAGCCACTTAACATTTAGGCTCTCTGAAAAATCTTATCAATCCACTTCACAACATATGAGAAGGATTCAGAGAGAGTTGGGATAGAGAATCTCCTCATATCAACTCTTAAAAAATAAAGACAATTTATCTGCAGTAAATTATATTACAAATATACTATGTCTTGTGGGCTTTGAGACTAAAGTCCAGCCGAGTGAAACACCCTGAAAACTCATGTCTTCTAATAACTAAGGAAATAAAGACCCTTCAATAGGAGGTCCAGTGACAAAAGAAAGTTGTCCTTACCAACTGAGACCAGACTCTTATTGTTCTCCAACATCACTTCTCTATACAGATTTCTCTGTGGAGGGTTCATTTTAGCTGGCTTCACTCTTCCTTGGTAAAGTCCACAACAACATCTTTGGATGTCACTGGCTCCTAAAATACAAGCACATTCATACTCTATTAACTATCTAAAAGTGTTCATAAGATAAAGGATGAAGATGGTGGTCACAGTAAACATGGAGGAGATGTATAGGAAGTATTTTGACAGTGCTCAGACCTTGGATTTATCCAACACATAAGTTGTGAAGTGGAAATCCCAACTCTTTATAAATTCACTCATTGCACTAACGTTCTTCATGTCTTTTTTTGTTTGTTTGTTTTTTGAAAGAGAGAGAGAGGTGGGGCAGAGGGGCAGAGGAAGATGGAGAGAGAGAGAATCTTAAGCAGGCTCCACGCCCAACATGGATCCCAACATGGGGCTTGATCCCATGACCCTGAGATCATGACCTAAGCTGAAATCAAAAGTCAGACACTTAACTCACTGAACCACCCAGATGCCCCATGTTCTTCTTGTCTTAAAGGAAAAACTCTTTCCTTTCAACCTCCAATCCTATCTTCTAGAGTTTTCTCCTCTGATATTCTCTAGGCAATTTTTTTCTCATAATTATTCCCATTTTGGGGGTCAGTCTTCAAAGAATCTTTCTTTGAAAATTCTTCTTCAGCTTATAAATGAAAATGTCCAAATCTGTCTCTTCCTAAATGGTTTTCATTTTGTTGTTAGAAAAAGAAAACAGAGTCCCTGGAAAACAACTTGGGAATATAATTACATGAACAATACTGATGGGCCATAATTTAATAGGCACCATAAGAAAATGGATATGTGGATAAAGAGTGAGTAGGGAGTTTGAGGGGGAGAAACCATGGAAATGTGCCATCAAGAGCAGAAGCCCTTATACACTATTCTGCAGAAGCAGGGAGGCCTGCCAGGGACTTGCCAATTTTTGAGGCAAAATATGGAGTTGGGAGAATGAGGCATAGTCCCCAGAAGTCTTTTTTTCCCAGGTTGAGAGGGGAAGAGCATGATCCAAGGAACAAAAGAAATCTCCATAAATGTTTGTGCTATAGAATAATTCAGTAAGGATATGAATTTAATGAAATAATATACACACACAGAAGAAATCCAAGATGATATTGTAATAATGTATGGTGACAAATGGTAATTACATTTATAATGGTGAGCACTGGGTGATGTAAATAATCATAGAATCATTAGGCAGTGCACCTGAAAACTAATATAATATTGTATGTCAACTATATTTTTATAAATTAAAAAAATAATTAAAGTTATAGAGTGTGTTTTCTAACTGCAATAGAATCAATCTAGAAATCAATAAAAGATAAAAGGAATAAAAGGAAAAAGATAACAGGAAAATTTACAAACACTTGGAAACCAAACAACTTCCTTGTAAATAATCCATGGGTCAAAGAGAAAGTATCATGGGAAATTTAATAAACAAAAACAAAAACAAACTAAATAGAAGTGAATAAAAATAAGAATACAACACATGAAAATGTGTGGGATAAACTAAACCAGGACAGAAAGAAAAAATTTACAGCACTAAATGCTTAGAGAGAAAAGATGGAGTCTGAAGTCAAAAATCTAAGCTTCACTGGAAATATGTCTATTCATGTCTTTGCCAATATTTTAATTAGACTATTCATTTGTTGGGTATTAAGTTTTATAAGTTCCTTTTATATTATGGATACTAACCCCTTATCAGATATGTCATTTACAAGACATACAGATGGCTAATGGACACATGAAAAGATTCTCAACATTATTCATCATCAGGGAAATACAAATCAAAATTACAAGGAGATATCACCTCACACTTCTCAGAATGGCTCAAATCAACAAAAGAAATAACAGCTGTTGGCAAGGATGTGGAGGAAGGGGAACCCTCTTGTACTGTTGGCGGGAATGCAAACTGGTGCACCCATTCTGGAAAACAGTATGGAGTTTCCTCAAAAAGTTTAAAATAGAATTATGCTACAATTCAGCAATTGCACTACTAGGTATACCCAAAGAATACAAAATTATAGATTCAAAGAGATACATGCACCCTGATGTTTATAGCAGCATCATCAATAATAGCCAAATTATGGAAATAGCCCAAATGTCCATTGACTGATGAATGGTATATATACTCAGCTGTCAAAAAGAATGAAATCTTGCCATTTGCAACGATGTGGATGGAGATAGAGTATTAAGCAAAGTGAAGTAAGTCAGTCAGAGAAAGACAAATACCATATAATTTCACTCATACATGGAATTTAAGAAACAAGACAAATGAGCATGGGGAGAAAAGAGGCAACCAAGAAACAATCTTTTTTAATTTTTTTTTATTATTATGTTATGTTAATCACCATACATTGCATCATTAGTTTTTGATGTAGTGTTCCATGATTCATTGTTTGCATATAACACCCAGTGCTCCATGCAGAACATGCCCTCTTTAATACCCATCACAGGGCTAACCAAACCCCCACCTTCCTCCCCTCTAGAACCCTCAGATTGTTTCTCAGAGTCCATAGTCTCTCATGGTTCATCT
>NW_027786655.1:0-288 GCF_054177405.1 Leptonychotes weddellii | reverse complement strand
TCTTGCTTCCTTCCTTCCTTCCTTCCTTTCTTTCGTTCGTTAGTGGGTTTTCATTGCTTAGCACAGTGCTTGGTACAGCACAGAAAAGTCAGTCAATTGTCAAAATCGTGAGCTATTGTCTTTTTTGCTATGCTACTGTCAACATTTTTTTCTGTTTGGTTCTACTTCTTGTTCTTGGCTGCCAATTTCCCAGTGTCCTATTTTATATTTCCTCTCCCTGACTTTAAACATGTGATCATAGAATGTTTAGGAACCAATATGAGTTCACATAACTTCTTCCTAATCTGC
>NW_027786654.1:0-288 GCF_054177405.1 Leptonychotes weddellii | reverse complement strand
GTATTATTTCATTTGATTCTGAGGTTGGTAATACTCGTAGCCCTGTCTTACAGAGGAGGAAACTGAGGTACAGTGTGGTAACTGACTCGGATTCACATTCAGGCTCTCCGAGCACTACCTGGCTCCTGCTGGCCGATGTGTACATAATCTCTGTTAAAAACAACCTTCAGATAACTTTTGAAGTCCCTTTATGCTCTGGCATTCTGTTTCTGTGAAGGATGTAAAACTCAGATCCAACAGCCATTTGATAATAGGGTGATGCTTGTTTTTGGGAGATGGAATTCATTC
>NW_027786653.1:0-288 GCF_054177405.1 Leptonychotes weddellii | reverse complement strand
CCTGTTGAGTTTGTAGGTGTTCAGAATGGTTTGATCCCTATCCAGCTGAATTCCTGAGAGGAGACGAAATCCAGGTCTCCTACTCCTCTGCCATCTTGCTCCGCCCCCTAAAGGACACTGTTTATTATAGAAATATGTGCACATAGGTTATAGGTATATGATCCTGAGAAACAATTATAGACTAGATTTAGATTTATAGAAAAGCAGTAATTAAACACAGGAGCAACTGAGAAGAACTAAGAGGAAATCTGTTTTTTTTGAGTATCTAACTTTTTGTCAAAGTTTATT
>NW_027786652.1:0-288 GCF_054177405.1 Leptonychotes weddellii | reverse complement strand
GAGAAGGAAGGAAGGAAAGAAAAGGAAGGAAGGAAAGAAAGAAAAGGAAGGAAAGAAGGAAGGGAAGGAAGGAAAGAAAGGAAAGAAGGAAGGGAAGGAAGGAAGGAAAGAAGGAAGGGAAGGAAGGAAGGAAAGAAGGAAGGGAAGGAAGGAAGGAAAGAAGGAAGGGAAGGAAGGAAGGGAAGAAGGGAAGGAAAGAAGGAAGGGAAGAAGGGAAGGAAGGAAAGGAAAGAAGGAAGGGAAGGAAGGAAAGGAAAGAAGGAAGGGAAGGAAGGAAAGGAAAGAAGG
>NW_027786651.1:0-288 GCF_054177405.1 Leptonychotes weddellii | reverse complement strand
CTGGGGTGGGTAATTAGCCTTCTTGAAACCTGCATTCTCCCTCCCTCCAAAGGCCCTAGCTGGGGTCCTTCCCTTCTCCAAGACTGTGCGGGGAGAGAAAAGTCCTGGCTCCCTCCCACCTGCTCAGAAACACAGGATGGGTGGCCTACTTTAGGTTTAGGGAACTAAGTAACATCTAAGGTGTTCTTGCCTCAGGCCGATGTCGGGAAGGTGCTCCGGGTCACCTGGGACCAGGCAAGACTAAGGCAGCAATGAGGGAGGCTATCAAGGTCAAGAAATGAGCTGTGG
>NW_027786650.1:0-288 GCF_054177405.1 Leptonychotes weddellii | reverse complement strand
AATACAATGCATGATTGCATCCGCCTCTCCTTTCTCAATAGCTTTATTGAGATGTAATTTAGATACCATAAGTCACCCATTTAAAGTATACAATTCAGTGCTTTTTTTAGTGTATTTATAGAGTTTTGCAATCATCACCCCAAATAGAAACCTTAGCCGTCACTCCCCATTCCCCCATTCCCTACACTTAGCTCTAGGCAGTTACTAATCTATTTACTCTCCAGATGTACCTACTCTGGACATTTCCTATAAACAGACTCTTACAATATGTGGTCTTTTTTTTTTTTT
>NW_027786649.1:0-288 GCF_054177405.1 Leptonychotes weddellii | reverse complement strand
TTGGCAGGTGAGGACCTGGTCCCGACGTCAGATTCCGGTAAGGCCTGGGGCTCCAGGACCCAGACAGGCCCACCCCCACTGGGGTGGAAGGGGAGCCTGATCACCTCCCAGAGACCTCTTAGAGGTCTCCCAGGTAGGGATTCCCAGGGAGGGAATATAATAACTTCTGGAGTGTGAATGTGTGAGTGAATGTGCAGTCCGACCCGGCTTGCTCAAGCAGACTGATTCTGTGACTCCACGGGCGGGCACCCTTAAGGTCCCCAGACGCCTACAGAGTCTGAGTGGGCC
>NW_027786648.1:0-288 GCF_054177405.1 Leptonychotes weddellii | reverse complement strand
TCTCTGTCTCCTTTTAAAGGCAGGTGTCCCTCACCCGATGCCCTCATCATCCACACTGTATAATCTTACTGGTCTTTTGATTTAAACACCTATTGTATTATGATTGTCATATCCATATTTCCAGCCCAGTGCTCTACTAAAGATTTATATGTACATATCTAACTTCCTGATGCAGATTCCTATCTCAATTGGCAATGTGTACTGTGGAGGGGGTTGGGGGAGGGGGGTAAAATCACCCCAGTTGAGAACTAGTGGTTAACTTATATATGATCATTTGTGTCTTTCCTC
>NW_027786647.1:0-288 GCF_054177405.1 Leptonychotes weddellii | reverse complement strand
TTTCAAAATTGGAGTCACTCCTCTCAAATTCTGCCCCTGCTTTATCAACTAAATTTATATAATGTTCTAAATCCTGTGTTGTCATCTCAACAATCTTCCCAGCATCTTCCTCGGGAGTAGATTCCATCTCAAGAAACCACTTCCTTTGCTCCTCCATAAGAAACAACTCCTCATCCATTCAAGTTTTATCATGAGATTGCAACAATTCAAATATAATAAAAATGAAAAAGTTTGAAATACTGTGAGAACTACCAAAATGTGACACAGAGACACAAAGTGAGCAAACGG
>NW_027786646.1:0-288 GCF_054177405.1 Leptonychotes weddellii | reverse complement strand
TTGTGGGATGGTTAGCAGCATCCCGGGCTTCTAGCCACTAGATGATAGTAGCTCCCTCCTCCCCAGTTGTGGCAACCAGAAGTGTCCCCAGACATTGTCCAATGTCCCCTGGAGGCCCAAACCGCCTCCACTTGGGGACTGCTGGTGTAGTAACTAAGAGTTGCAATTGCAGGCCCAAGGATGAAGCAGCCTTTTCTAAATCATTTCCACATTCAGCGATGGAGTGGGCAGTATCGAGATAGAGAAACATAGGGTTCAAAAATTAGGAATGGTTTTAAAGGTCATCTG
>NW_027786645.1:0-3378 GCF_054177405.1 Leptonychotes weddellii | reverse complement strand
TGGGCAGGTCGTCTGTGCACACCTGGCCATGACACACCTGGCTGGCCCTCTCGGTGGGGAGGCCTGTGTGCCTGGTGCACCTGTCCCCCACCTACCCCTGGAGGAGCGGCCACGTTCAAGCGTTTCCATGTCCAACCCTCAGGGACAGTTGGGAACCTGGGTCAAGAGAGGCAGGGACTGGCCCAGGACAACTAAGGGGTGCAGAGTCCAAGGAGCAGGGCTGCTCCAGTCCTAGGCCAGTCCCAACCCTCCCATGAGGTTCGCTTTGGGGGTGAGAGCCCTTCAGATCCTCGGGAATAGCTACCCACCCTGTCCCCTGTGGGGACATGACCTTGGGCATCCCCAGACACATAGAGGCATGCGCACCTGCACACACACACACACACACAGCACTCTGGGTGCCCAGCTGGGGGTCAGAAGGGGAGGACACCCTGGGAGCGAGGTGGGTGACAAGGGGGAAAGAAGAAAGAGGTTGCAGACAGCTGGGCCATGGGGCAGGGCATCAGGACTCCTGGCAAGGACCCAGATCCATAGCATGGGGAGGGGAGACAGGCCAGGCTGATGGTCAGGGGGTCCCCAAGGGGCCCAGGGGGGTTGCCAGGGCACTGGGAGAGGACAGGGTCTGGGTTCCGGTGTCCATCACCACCCTGGGCACTTGGAAGTAAAGAGATACCCACCCCCAAGTCCAGACGGGGCTACAGCACAAAAAGCCTCAGCTTACTCTTCTGTCACTTGGGCTGTAGAGATGCAGTGTCCCTAGGGTCCCAAAGGCTTGTGGAAGCGCCTGTTGGCCTTGGATCTCCATCCCTGACCCACTGTGCTCCCAGTCCTGAGAAAATGCTTTGTACTCCCTCGAGGTCCTTCTGAGCAGGGGACAGCCTGGGGGCTTGGGGGGCTGAGGACCTGGGTATGCAGAATGTGGCAGAGCACTGACCACTGGTATGGGGACCAAGGTCAAGACCCTCCTTGTTGCAGCCTCGGGGTCCCCATGTAGAAGAGGTTCCAGATTCACTACTCTGGTCAGGGTGACGAGGCCTTAGGAAGGAATGCAGCACCAGGACAAGAGAGGGAAACAGGGATAAGGGAGGCTTCTGAGGTTTCTCACATTCCCATTGAACCCACAGATCCTGCTCCTGTGAGAGACACAGAGACAGAGATAGAGAAGAAGACAGAGAATGAACACAAGTGAGAGGGAACCAGGAGCACTCACAGACTTTCCTCGATCAGCTTGGAAATGACATCCCAGTATTTTGCCCCATTCTATGCCTGAGAGCGCCGTCACACAGGCCATCCACCCTGGAGGGGAGGGGATTCCATAGGGATGTGTGACCAGGATTCGGGGATGCTGGGAGCCACTGTGGGGACTGCCCAGCACATGGGCACAGACGAGGCCCTGGGACCTGAGCCTAACCCTAATGGGAGCCCCTGGAAGTCTGTGTTGTGGGGAGAGGACAAGGTCAGAATAAGTTCATTACAACCTTCCCACAGGGGCTAGGACACAAGGCAGGACGGGGGGTGGCTTTGCCCGGACCCCAGAGCAGACCCAAACCCCTCTGAGCTGTGTTCCATGCCAAGCCCAGCTCCTGGCTCATCCTTGCAATCCCAAGTGTGCACCAGCCTCCTGTGATAGCAGGTACGGAACATGTGTAGAGGTCCTACCCCTGATGGCGTCCCTAGAAGTAGAAGCCAGAACACCCCAATGTGCAGATGGGCAGGCTGGGGAGGCCCTGAGAGGCATGGGGTCTGTCCTGGGTCACAGCCCTGGGCACGTGCAGGAGCCCGGTCTAAACCCAGCTCTGTGTCCTCACAGCGGGGACACCGGCTGCACCCAGGCCTCCCGGCGGCTGTGGGTGGGCTGTGTGGGTGTCACTGTATGGATGGGGCATGGGGGGGAGGGTAAGCATTGAGCATTGGGCCCTCAGGGGGTTCTTGCGTGAGGAGGGAGTTGGGTAAGAGGACCCCAGACAGTGGTGACCTCACTTCCCTGACAACAGAGCCCAACAGAATTTGGAACCCCGGTCACCAGGCACCCACATTCCAGAGACAGCCCCCTGCCCAGCTCATTTCATTGGAGATCCTCAAACAAACATGTTTGCGTGTTACATCCCCAAGTCCGGAGGCTGCAGGCTGAAGAAAGCGCACCCTGCAAACACTGTCCCCCGCTGGGGATGTTGTGTCAGGGCTCCCCACCGCCTCTGGCCATTTGGCCGGAAGGACATAAAGGTGACACCAGGAGGCCCAGAGCTGGCCACCCAGCTCCACACGCTCTGATCTGACCTGTGCAGCCCCAGGCCCCCCTCCGTGTGTGTGTGAGTGTGCATGTGCGTGCATGTGTGTGTGTGTGTGTGTGTGTGTGTGTGTGTAAAGAGGGGTCATGCAGGGTGGGGCCACCCTGAGCAGGAGCAGGCTGATGAGGGGTCAGATACTCAGTGGGCAGCTCATGGTCTAGGTCAAGGCTGGCTGGGTGGGATGGGGTGTGGGGGCTGCGAGCTTCTGCCCAGGGTTTATCCCAAGAGCCCTGCAGGGATGGGTCACTGCATCCCAGGTGCAGGGTTGTGCACACACAGGTCTGCGTCTGATCTGGAAGCAGCAGGAGGACTGGGCAGGAGGACAGTGAGGATGACCGGGCAGGGCTGTGATGGCTCCAGCCAGCTACCCGTCCCTGTCTTTGCAGACTGTGGATGAAATTGGGAGGAGGCTGGCCCATTCCATCTCCGGGACCTGGGGCGTGACCCCACAGAGGTCCCCAGAAGCAGGTGCTGGGGATGGCAGGGGAAGGCTTCCGACACCACCCAGACCACTGTCCCTGGTGGTCATTGACTGGATTGTGCTCCAGGAGCCGGAGTCCATGGAGGCCAAACCCGAGGCTGAGAAGGCTGGGGCTGGGTGTTTGTGGTGTGTGGGGAAGGGTCGGGGCTGGCCCCACAGGGAAGAGCCCCCAGAGGCTGGTGTGGGCCCTGGAGCAAAGACTGGGCACAGAGCACCCAGCGGGTGGACTGCAGTCGGGGAGACACCCCAGGGAGGGCTCCTTCCTGGCTGCGGCTTCTCTGGGAGGCCCTGGGCTGGGTTCTGTCTCCGCAAAGGCCAACGGACAGCAGGCACTGGGTGAGCTTTTCTCCTCTCACAGCTGCTCCACCACCATCTGAGCTAGAGACGGCTCCAACTCCATCGGCAGCTCTGGAGGGAGGGGTGGTGCCTGCAGCGACTTCAGGAGGAGACCAGGAGCCGGCAGGTGACCCGGCACCCACCCACGGAGAGCCTCACGTGGGCCAGGAAGAACGGGCACCTGCCCCTGCCCCAGCCCCTGCCCCTGCTCCTGACCCTGCCTGTGCTCTTGTTTGTGCCCCTGACCCGGATCCTGTCCCTGCTCCTGCCCTG
>NW_027786644.1:0-288 GCF_054177405.1 Leptonychotes weddellii | reverse complement strand
GTCTCTTCACCTGAGACCCCATTTTTCTTCCTAATCTAAACACACTGCCCAGCTATTTCCTCCTAATGCGGGTTATCTCCTGCAATGATCACGGTTTATATGCACTCACTGGAGTGGTCCTGAGGACCGGAGCCAAGAAGCTCATTCACCCCAGAAAATACGGCCCCTGGACGGTGCAGGTGCTGGCGGGGCTCCCCTCGTGCCTTGGCTCGAGGGACTGTATCTCCTCCAATTGACTCTGAGCTCGGGGAGGGCGGGGGGGGGGGCCTGTCTCTGCTTCTGAGCAGC
>NW_027786643.1:0-288 GCF_054177405.1 Leptonychotes weddellii | reverse complement strand
TGACTAGCCAATTGTAAATGGAGCATATAATCAAGAACATGCTGTACATTGGTCCTGCTGCACAGGTATGGCAGGATATGGGCTGCGGAGACATATTCATGGATGTTACAGGGAGACCCTATCACAGACACAACTGCACTTCACAGCCGCTCTGGAAAACAGGATGGAGGTTCCTCAAAAAGTTGAGAATAGAGCTACCATACGATCCAGCAATTGCACTACTGGGTATTTACCCCAAAGATACAAAAGTAGGGATCCGAAACGGTACGTGCACCCCGATGTTTATAG
>NW_027786642.1:0-288 GCF_054177405.1 Leptonychotes weddellii | reverse complement strand
CACCATTGGTGGTACTTTTAAAAGTTGTACGTTCCTGGGTCTCCTCTCAGTGATTCTAATTCACAGGGTAGCCCCCTAGGCCATACCAATGTACGCAATATTCCTGCAGCTCTAGGGAAACTCCAGGACTCTACAAAGTTAAGTCCTCAGGAAAACTATGGAGCAGACAGCATTTGTTGGCTGTCTCCCCACAGCCTTTATTTTTATTTTTTTTTTATTTTTTTTATTCTTATGCTAATCCCCATACATTACATCATTAGTTTTAGATGAAGTGTTCCATGATTCATT
>NW_027786641.1:0-288 GCF_054177405.1 Leptonychotes weddellii | reverse complement strand
TCAAGCCTGAATCACACTCCTCACCCTGTCCCCCCGCTTTTTAATTTTTTAAAAGATTTTATTTATTTATTTGACAGAGAGAGCGCCAGCTAGAGAGGGAACACAAGCAAGGGGAGTGGGAGAGGGAGAAGCAGGCTCCCCAAGGGGCAGGGAGCCCGATGCGGGGCTCGATCCCAGGACCACGGGATCATGACCTGAGCCGAGGGCAGATGCTTAACAACTGAGCCACCCAGGCACCCCACCTGTCCCCCCTTATTTTTCTCTTTTTTTTTTAAGAATTTATTTATT
>NW_027786640.1:0-288 GCF_054177405.1 Leptonychotes weddellii | reverse complement strand
GACCCAGGGCCTCAGTCTCACGGAGAAGAGGGGTGGCCGCGGGCGTCCCGGTGGCCTGTCCCAAGCAGGAAAGCTCCTCTCCACTGACCGCGTTGCAAGGGAGAAGCGCGTGACCCTCTCCCGGGGGACCTGGCCACCTGCTCTCCTAGGTTCCTGCCAGTTGTCCACCGTGGGCTTCCAGGAAACCCGCTGTGGCCCCCGTCACCCCAGCTCCGCCGCAGATCCACGTGGTCTCAGCTTCGCTCAAAGCTGTTCTCTGACTTATACTAGAAGGCTTAGCACTGCAGT
>NW_027786639.1:0-288 GCF_054177405.1 Leptonychotes weddellii | reverse complement strand
TCACTAAAGAAAACCAGCAAACCATGGGAGAAGAGAGCAAGAGAAGAAAGGAACAGAGAAGAACTACAAAAACAACCATAAAACAAGGAACAAAATGACAATTAGTACATACCTATCAATAATTGCTTTGAATGTAAATGGACTAAACACTCCAATCAAAAGACATAGGTGATGGAGTGAATGAAAGAACAAGACCCACTTATATGCTACCTACAAGAGACTCATTTCAGACCTAAACACACATGCAGATTGAAAGTGAAGAGATGGAAAAGAATTTATCATGCAAAT
>NW_027786638.1:0-288 GCF_054177405.1 Leptonychotes weddellii | reverse complement strand
GTATTAGAAAAATCTTCAGTGAAATATTTTGTTCATGTCATTCACTCATTTCCCAGTTGGGGTGCTTGATTTTTTTTTCTGTTGAGTCCTGTGAGTTCTTTATAATATATTCTACATCTAGTTCTTTGTTGTGTATGTGGTTTGCAAATATTTTCTCCCAATCTCCACTTTGTCTTTTTATCCTCATAACAGGGTCTTTCACAGAGCAAAAGTCTTTCATTTTGATGAAGTTGAATTGACCATTTTTTCTTTTATGAATTGGGCTTTTGATGTTAAGTTTAAGAACCC
>NW_027786637.1:0-288 GCF_054177405.1 Leptonychotes weddellii | reverse complement strand
GTAGAGCCCTGCATCCAGGTCCCTGCTCAGTGGAGAGTCTGCTTGCCCTTGTCCTTCTCCTTCGGCCCCTCCCCGCATTTGTGCATGCTCTCTCTCTCAAAAAAATAAAATCTTAAAAAAATAATAGATACAGGGGCGCCTGGGTGGCTCAGCCGTTAAGCGTCTGCCTTCGGCTCAGGTCATGATCCCAGGGTCCTGGAATCGAGCCCCGCATCGGGCTCCCTGCTTTGCAGGAAGCCTGCTTCTCCCTCTCCCACTCCCCCTGCTTGTGTTCCCTCTCTCGCTGCG
>NW_027786636.1:0-288 GCF_054177405.1 Leptonychotes weddellii | reverse complement strand
TAGAGCACCAAGTAGTTGCTCGATGCATTTTTGGTGAGTGAACAAATGAAGGAGTGAATGAATGAATGAACGTAGTTTGGGGTTAGGACCCGCATTCTGGAAGTCCAGGGAGCCTGATTCTAGCCCCCTAGGGGCCCCCAAATCCAGAGCCATGGGGCTCCACCCCAGAGGTTGAAGCCTCTGTCAGCAAAGGGGGGGGGTGGTGTGGGACCCAACATGGGAAACTCACATGACCCTGAGCTGGGCTCCACTGAACTTGGGTGGGAGGAGGGCGCAGGGGGTTCCTGC
>NW_027786635.1:0-288 GCF_054177405.1 Leptonychotes weddellii | reverse complement strand
TGGAACACTTCATCTTAAACTAATGATGTAATGTATGGGGATTAACATAAGAATAAAAAAAAAAAAGGAGTTTGTGTTTCAGAAGTAAGAGACAAGAAATGGGGCAGTTGTGTGGATGCACATTATTTCATAGGAAAAGCTCTGAAATAGGTGTCAGAAATTTGGTTTTCAGGTCAACTTCTGATAAACGCTGCCACTTGACCTTGGGCAAATGATGTTACCTCTTAAATATGTTAGATCTGCCATCTTCAAATCAGCAGAATTTGGCTGGATGTATTCCAAAGACTT
>NW_027786634.1:0-3378 GCF_054177405.1 Leptonychotes weddellii | reverse complement strand
AAAATAAGAGAAAATATGAGGTAATGTACAGGCAAAAGTTACTCAAAATTCCATAGGCATTATGAAAATAAATGCTAGATTACAAACAAAAAAATAATGATAATTAAAATAAATGATTTCATATTATACTGTATTTTTCTAAACAGTACTACATAATATAGTGTCTCATTTATTATAATAAAACCATGTAAAGTACTCAAGGGCACAATTTGGGTCTCTTTTTTAACGAAATAGGCATAGGTTCGTAGGAGTATAAGTACCTACCAAGAGACAGTTGGTTAATTCTAGAATTGAATTAGATAATAGTTTTTCTGACTTTTAAATCGATTGGTACCCCATACTATTTACATATCTACAACATTATAAAAATTTCAAAGTATTTTGCCATCCCTTTTGCAGTATTGTTTGTGATAGTCTCTGCTGTATATGACATGTATATTTCCCCCCTCATATATTTGCTACAATTACAAGGACAGCTGGTGTAAAATAATATATGCAAGAGCACTTCTGCTCACATAACGGCAGTCTACATTGTCTTAGATTAACCCTTCTGACAGATAAAATATATACTCTGGACAAAATATAAAAAGCAAATATTTGAAAACATGGGAGGCAATATCTGCATCACTAGAAGTCCAATGAATAGAGCAATGTCTGCCCATAGTAGAGGCTTAAATAATACTGATTGAATAAAATAATTCCTCATTCTTTGGGAATTAATGCTGTCCTTAAGAGGTGATTTCAAAATATGTTTTATCAGATATATTTGACTCTATGGTATACTTTTTCTGTAGACAAAACTTCTGAATCATTTAGTTTACTAGGGATCTTAAGTACATCTGAACAAAATAAACTGTTTTCATAAATGAAATTTTAAATTTTTAAAAATAAGACAGGATAAGAAATGAAGGTAGAGAAAATAGCAAGCTTTATTTACATCACAAATGGATTTTCTGTTAGCTCTTCAATTACTGTACAAATGAGAAATCTTTATTAACTGAAAATTTAAAAAAAAAATCCTTAACAAGAAAGAACTCACTGGAAATTTTTTTTAATTATCAATAACTCCAAAAATAGAACTATTTAAATTTTTGTAACTGACCCTACTTGCAGACTTTAAGTTATGTGATATAATACATTTCATTTTTGTTTAAATCACTTTGTCATTATTATCTGTAACCTACAGTCTCAAACATGCAGATACTGATCTCATATCCTTGACAATAGTATTATTGCTTGATTAGTCTTCGAGTCCTCCTGATATCTAAAACAGTCTTGGTAATAGTAGAAACCAAATAACCACTTAAAAAAAAAACAGATGCATAAAATGATAGATAAATTGTAATGAATGAAGCAAGTTATTGATAGGGAAGGGTAATTAAAAATATAGAGTGCTGAAAATAAATCTGAGTGAAGAGGTAGTCTGACATGAGTATCAAGAAGGTGAGAGGGGATTCCAAATAAGAGAAATGGCACAAACCCTGCACTTGGGTTAATGTGAATTAAAAACTATTTCTTGGAGAAGTTGTGGAGAGTGCATTGGCAGAAAAGGGGAAAATGATGATAAGGAATGAAAAATGGAAATAGTGTGCAATTTTTAATCTTTTATTCTATACTGCAAAGAGAAGCAAAACAGAAACTAAAGACAAGGTAATCATTAAATATTAGAGAAATGGCTACATTACAATAGTGGATAAAATAGCTTATTAACTTGATAATTAAGTGAAAAAATGAATACAAATTGTATATTTGCTATGATTACAAGGACAACTGATGTAAAATAATATATGCAAGAGCAATTATGGGGTCATGATGAACCTTAAATGAGATACATACATAAACCACAACAGCTATGATCTGCTATGCATTCAGTACTCAATAACTTTTGATCTACTGCCCAGTACTAAACAAAAATTTGTCCCACAGTAAGATCAAATAAGGTGACTCCCTTATTCATCCAAACAATTAAAAAGTAACAACCAGTACACTCACTACTAAAAATATTTACTTCTTCAGGTTAAACATTTTAAGCTTTCTAAAACAATTCCTGCTTTTGCTAAAGAATACTTTCTCCTCATATTCCACGTACATTATTTCTGTGAAGAGAGTCCTAAAAGCATTAATTCTGGGCCTCTTTCTGACCCTTTTCTCATACTGTCCTGGGAAACAAAGATTCCTATCTCTGATAGGAGATATCCTATCTCCTAGTCACAAAGGTAATGTTACTAGGAGATAGCTTAGTTCATATAATATTAGCCATTAGGATTTTTGACATTGTTGGGAGATAATTCTCCATTGGTCTCTCACATTTCTGTATATCTTGTGACAGCTTTTTATTCCAGACTATCTTTTCAAGGAATTTTTTTTTTTTTAGCAAACAGCCTGAGAAGATAGTGTCTCCATCCAGGATCTGCATCCAAATATCTCCATCTCCATATTTGTTCACTGTTCAGGATAATAAAGATGATGTACCCTCCATGACAAAGGTCTGAAAGGTTTGTTAGAAACTTTAAAAGATAGGGGTTTCCTAAACTTAGCTGTTACTCAAACCCACTGTGTGCCTGGTAGCCACCTGGGCAGCTCATCCCCTAAGGCAAGAAGAACTGATGCAAACGTGAAACTCATGCTGCCTGCTGCTGTGTAATAAAGTCCTTTGTCTCTAAACCAGAAGTCTTGTATCTTCTGCCAGTATCTAGATTTACTTATTAGTTCTAGGAGTAGGGTAAAATCACAGACCTTTATATATTTTATATGTTATATATATACATTATATATATTATAATATAGTATATATATATTTTTTTGTTTTACAACCTCATTGTGGCGATGGACCTCTCAATTAGCACACAGTCTACATCAGAGGTCTCATGGATATTCCTCCATGAGGTATGAGTAGGTAACCCTGGGCTAGTAAACATGGCACCATTCCTGTAACAAAACCGCTCCCACTCTCCCTTGCAAAGTACAGCAACAGTACAACACGCAAGGAATAGAAAAACAAAAGAGAGAAATAGGAAGACAAGAGGGAGAGCCAGACCATACAGTTTTTAGCGGCTAAAGGACTAAAGTTAGCTATAAGTACTACTCAGGCTCAAAGATTGCTTTGAATTGGACAATATCTGCTTTGACTCAAAAACATTTTGAATCTGAGTGAAATAAAGTAAGCCAAGTTTCTTCCTATAGATAGATTGTGGCTCAAACACAATTTTGCTGACACTTAATCAAAATAATAAAGTGTTGGGGCACCTGGGTGGGTCAACTGTTAAGCATCTGCCTTCAGCTCAGGTCATTATCTCGGGGTCCTGGGATCGAGCCCTGCATCTGGCTCCCTGCTCAGCAGGAAGCCTGCTTCTCCCTCTCCTACTCCCCCTGCTTGTG
>NW_027786633.1:0-288 GCF_054177405.1 Leptonychotes weddellii | reverse complement strand
GAGCAAGGAGCCTAATGCGGGACTTGATCCCAGGACCCTAGGATCATGACCTGAGCTAAAGGCAGATGCCTAACGACTGAGCCACCCAGGTGTCCCCTCTGGTTTTGTTATTTTACACATTTTCAGAAGTGACTTTCTGGGTCAAAGAATATACTTATTTTTAAGACCTGCAATATATACTGTCAATTTTCCTTGCGTGATGTGCCTATTTATACTCTTACCAAGAGTATATGAAATTACCTGTTTTTTTTTAACTCTGGCTAGCTCTGGGAATTATAGTTTTTAAAG
>NW_027786632.1:0-288 GCF_054177405.1 Leptonychotes weddellii | reverse complement strand
GTCTGTGTGCACACATGCGTGTGTGCATGTGCGTGCATGTGTGCCTGTGCGTGTACACGGGTGCATGTGCATACGTGTGCCTGTGCACACATGCGTGTGCACGTGCATGTCTGTGTGCCTGCATGCGCGTGTGCATCTCTATGTGTGCGTGCACGTGTCTGTGTGTGCACACGTGTGTCTGTGTGCATGTGTCTGTGCGTGTACATGCGTGCATGTGCATACGTGTGTCTGTGCACACGTGCGTGTGCACGTGCATGTCTGTGTGCCTGCATGCACGTGTGCATCTCT
>NW_027786631.1:0-288 GCF_054177405.1 Leptonychotes weddellii | reverse complement strand
TTCCCTCCTGCAAGGAGGCTTCAGTGTTGAGGGGACAACTGGAACTGAAGTGCAGTCCAAAGCGCACGGGGCAAAGCAGATGACCAGCCTGCCAGGGCTGCTGGCGAGGAAAAGGACTACTTCTCAAGCAGGCAAGGTGAGCTTTCAAGAGAAGGTTGAGATTTAGTTTGGCCTTGGTCAGTGAGGGCCATTCAGTATGCGGTAAAGGGGAGGAGGAGCAACTCAGCAGAGAGCAGATGCAAAGGCAACCGAGCATGAACTTCAGGGAGGTCTGGGGCTGGGAGTCCA
>NW_027786630.1:0-288 GCF_054177405.1 Leptonychotes weddellii | reverse complement strand
TTTATTTATTTATTTATTTATTTATGAGAGAGCATGCGTGCAAGCAGGGGAGGGGCAGAGGGAGAGAGAGAATCTGAAGCAGGCTCCATGCTGAGCACAGAGGCCCCCGCAGGGATGGATCTCAGGACCCCGAGATCATGACCTGAACCGAAATTAAGAGTCAGACGCTCAATGACTGAGCCCCCAGGCACCGCAGGATCATCCTGCTCCCGTGTACCTGGCCGCTCCGTGGGCTGCAAACCCCTACAGTGCTTCTGGAGCTGGTCCCCAGCTCTATCTCCCACGCGC
>NW_027786629.1:0-288 GCF_054177405.1 Leptonychotes weddellii | reverse complement strand
GGCAGGGCTTGGTTCCTGATGAGAACTCTGGCTTACAGATGGCTCACAAATCTCACTGTGTTCTCAACATGGTTGTGAGGGAGCGAGCAAGTTCTCTATGGTCTCTTCTCCCCCTGTCCCTGTCCCCATTTTATTGAGATATAATTGACATGCAGCACTATATAGGTTTAAAGTGTACAGAGTAATGATTTGGTTTGCACATATTGTGAAATGAATACCATGGTAAGTTTAGTTAACATCCATCATCTCATATAGATACAAAAACAAAAGAAAGAAGAAAATTTGTTT
>NW_027786628.1:0-288 GCF_054177405.1 Leptonychotes weddellii | reverse complement strand
GGAAATAGGATCGCCCTGCCATCAGCTTGATTTCGGACCTCTGGACTCCAGAACTGTGAAGGAATAAACTTCTGTTGGTTTAAGCCATTAAGTTTGTGGTAATTCTATAGCAACACTTCAAAACTAATATACCTCTTTTGTGAACAAACCCAGAAATCATAAACCCAGGTGGTCAGAAGAAGGAAATTAGTAGAATCGCTATAATTCAGTTGCCAAATGGACAGCTTATGGTCAGTAAAGTTACACATGGGGAGTTGAATGGTTTTTAATGCAAGCCAGTCTCATTCT
>NW_027786627.1:0-288 GCF_054177405.1 Leptonychotes weddellii | reverse complement strand
CAAAGTACTTTTTTTCCCCCGTGAATGTCCAATTTCTCCAGGACCATTTGAAGAAGGCTGTCTTTCCTCCACTGAACTGTTTTTGTGCCTTTGTCAAAAATCACTGGGGCATATTTGTGCAGGTCTGTTTCTGTGTACTTTTCTGTTCCAGTGATATATGTGTCTATCCCTCCACCAAAAACATACAGTCTTGATTACTCTGGCTATATATTATGATATAATGTCTTGAAATTAAGTGCACTGATTCCTCCTACTTTATTCTTCCATTTCAAACATTGTTTTAGCTAT
>NW_027786626.1:0-288 GCF_054177405.1 Leptonychotes weddellii | reverse complement strand
GGGGAAGCTCGTTTTCAGAGTTGTGCGAGCCCCACGTTCCCGCGGGCATCTCTGACCCTGGTCCCGGGGTGGCCGTGGCGCGTGCTGACCTCCGGCCACGCTCAGCTGCAGGTGCAGGGAAGAGGCAGGTGGGGGGGGGGTTGGGCTGTCACCTGAAGATAAAAACAAGCTCATGCCGGCATCACATGGGCGTCTACATTGTGTGGTCAGGACGTGTCCCTCGAAGGGACAGACCAGAGTCCAGCCACGTCCAGCTCAAAGGGGCCTCATGAGCCTGGAAGGGCCCGG
>NW_027786625.1:0-288 GCF_054177405.1 Leptonychotes weddellii | reverse complement strand
GGTGAGGAGAGAAAGAGGAAGTGGGGGCCAGCCTTCCGAAGCTCAATCACAGAGCTCCACGGCTGACGTCTGGTGGGACCCACATGCTGATCTTTTCTTTTGTGGGTCTAAAGAAAGTACTAGGAAATGTGCTTTATATCAGAACGTTGGGAGTATAGTCTTTAAGAGATTTTTTTTTAAAGATTTTATTTATTTATTTGACAGAGAGATAGAGAACACAAGTACAGAGAGGCAGGCAGAGGGAGAGGGAGAAGCAGGCTCTCCGCCAAGCAGGGAGCTGGATGTGGG
>NW_027786624.1:0-288 GCF_054177405.1 Leptonychotes weddellii | reverse complement strand
TGTAGTCTCAGGGTCATGGGATCGAGCCCTGCATCAGGCTTGCAGTCAGCTCGGAGTCCACTTGAGACTGTCCCTCTACCCCTCCCTCCCTCTCTAAAAATAAGTATTTTTTAAAAATCTGGGGTGCCTGGGTGGCTCAGTTGGTGAAGCGTCTGCCTTTGGCTAAGGTCAAGATCCCAGGGTACTGGGATCGAGCCCCACATCGGGCTCCCTGCTCAGCCTGGGACCTGCTTCTCCCTCTGCCTGCCACTCCCCCTGCTTGTGCTCTCTCTCCCTCTCACAAATAAG
>NW_027786623.1:0-3378 GCF_054177405.1 Leptonychotes weddellii | reverse complement strand
TCTCATGTGCTCTCTCTCATTCTCTCTCTCAAATAAATAAATAAAATCTTTAAAAAAAAAAAAAAAAAGAGAGAAACAAACACCAGAACCATCCACAATCACAATCCTGAGCCACACTTCTCTCCATCCCTGAGCCTTGGCCCCAGGCCTAGTCAACCTCGAAACATCTACAAACTTGCAATGGTACAGAGTTTCAGATTCAGCATTTGTCTTCACGTCATACCATGAAGACCTTTCCATTTCACTGCAGGATTTTCCCTTGTCCTCTCCGTGCCCGGAGTCACCAGCATTCCCCGCCCAGTGTATTTCTCCTCCTCCTTCCTGCACGGCCACATGTGGACGCAGACGTAATACAGAGATGCCCTCCTGCTCCATGGCTTCACCTTACTTTCTAATGTAAAGCAGTTTGGGAATCTATTCTACAGAAGGGGTACTAGGATGTGAGAACACACGGGTGTACATGTAGAACACAAACAGTACAATGGTGTGTGTGTGTGTGCACACAGAAGCACGTCTGCCACAGCCCTGGTGAGAATAGACGTGAGTGCACACACACCTTGGGGTATCATCTGTCCACCTTTCAGGTGCACCCCACACTCCAGTCAAGCAGGACAGACTCACTGTGACAGGCCTCCTTGTCTGCCTTGTTCAGACAGTGTTGTCTGACCACGTCCCCGATCCTCTCCCCAACCCTCCCAGAACCACCCACCGCCCAACCACCTCCACTCAGCGAAGCCGAGCCGCCTTCCCTGCAGTCCCACGCAGAGCTGGAACTCAAACCAGCTCACAGTGTGATACCAAGTGTGAACACTTGGGGCTGGAGGACAGCTGGGGCACAGTGCCTATGCAGAGCAGAGACCTCCCCTGCCCCTTTCACACAAAGCTGTCCACACGTGTGGACAAAGCACAGCCTGCTGGCCTGTGATTCCTCATCTGCTAAGGGAGGGTTGGGGAGAAGCTAGGTGCCCTGCCCCCACCTCCAGCAAAGCAAGCCACTTTGACAAGGAGTATAGACTGAGGTTCCGAATCACATCTCGATTTTTTAAGTTGTCAATGCCTTTAAGCCTGTACATACCAGATGATTCATCAAGAAACCAAAATGTAATGATAAATACTCCTATGGCTCAAACACAAACCCTTCATGGGTCCTAGGCAAGAGCTGTAAACCGATTTCCTAGATGTAAATTACCCAAAGCTGTACCTTGCAGAAACCAGCCAAGGGCCAACAGTACAAGAAGCATCCTGCTTACCAAAGGGCTTCGCATCGTGCCCTGTAGATCCTGTGCAGCAGGATTGCCTCAACCACCTCCACAGAAATGTGTGGGAATGAATTCTCATTTAATTAAGTAAAAAAAGGAAAAATCCATGCCTAAAAGTGTTTGTGATTAGCAAAACACAGGTTCTCAAAACCTTAGTCTATTTACTCCTACTAGAAACTGGTGAAGTGTACCAGGACCAGGAGACAGAGAGCCTGGCAATCATTACTCTAATCCTTTTCATTTGCTGCATAGGAAGCAAGTCCAGTGAGGTTAAGTGACTTGTCCAGGGCCACAGAGCTCGTTCCTGTAACTGGGAGAAGACGCCCTGCGGCAGCGAGAACCACCTCCAGGCTTTAAGCAAAGGGCAGCAAAGCAGCCACATAGAAGGAGGTGCGCCCACAGCCGATGACAGAGGTGAACCCACCAGCACTCCAGCAACGAGTGGCTCTGGGCCAGGCAGCTGTCCTTTGCTACATCTGCACAAGTTGCCTGCATTGCTTTGTATAATTTTGCACATGTTACTCTTAGAATTAGATAAAAGAACTCAATGTTCATGTTAAAGCCATGACAATCGACTGGAAGGCCAGGCCTGATGAAGGCTGCCTCTATGTCCATGCCAGACGGCTTAAGTGAGTACAGCCATATGGGGAGGATGTGCAGATGCAGAGAGACCTAAACGTCAGGAAAAAGTAGAAGGATGCCCACGCCAATAAGCAGTTCTCCTGCTAGGACCATGGGACATTTTCATTTCTCCCACTTGGCTAACTACTTCTAAATTTTACAAAGTCCGTATCCTAGAGACGAAGGAAAAAATCATCTCAATCTCAGGCCCGCTCTGGAGACACACACGTGTGTGCACCATGGGATGTGCGGGTCCTTCTGGACCAGAGATCAGAAGCTGTCTACGAAGGCCTCAGAGAGCGCTGCACAAACTGTAGTTCCCGGTTATTTCAGGAAGGGAGACTGGACATAACCAAGGTTAGAAACGATTTCTCTAAGCCTTCTTTGAACTATAATCGACAGAGAAACAATTTATTTGGGAAGTAAACTATCCAGAACTTTAATTGTTCTAAAAAGGTTTAAAATTTATGTAACTGGAACATTTTTCTTTTATAACATCGCAGTTTATTTTCTAAATGGTCATTCACCTACCAAAATATGAAGCTATTTTTAAAAATTTAATGGACAGTGATAGTGTTTCTGCTTTTTTTTTTAGCTCAGCGGCATCTAAGGTGTGGTGCTGATGGGGCCAAGGCTGCAAGTTCTCACTCTGAACAAACCGGCCAGCTTTCACAGAGAAGCCTGTGGTCACACGGCTGCATTCACATGTCCTAACTTTGCTCAGCGACTTGACAGGCTCTTGATCTCACCAGCCAGTAGGTGACGGTGGTTCTTATAAACAAAGTAGAGGCAAAATAAGAGAAAAAGCACAGCATCCCGAAGAGAGTGCCTCCATTTCTTTGTGACTGGTCATTTAATCCTAAAATCATTTACACTGCTCTCCCTTCCAGACCATAACTAAGCTCTAAATGAAGTTTTTTCAATTAACATATCAGATCATAAAAGACAGACATCATTGTACTTTCTTATGAGATTTCTGAAAATTCTCTTTTCTGTAGGGGAAAAAAAAAAGTCAGCATTTCAATTCTACTATCCCAAAAATAATAACCAGGCAACTAAAACACTCAGTGATTTTGTCGTGTGCAGTTCTCACTTCAAACTTTAAAAAAGAATAGAGAACCCAGATATGGACCCTCAACTCTATGGTCAAATAATCTTTGACAAAGCAGGAAAAAACATGCAACGGAAAAAAGACAGTCTCTTCAATAAACGGTGCTGGGAAAATTGGACAGCCACATGCAGAAGAATGAAACTCGATGATTCTCTAACACCATTCACAAAGATAAACTCAAAGTGGATGAAAGACCTTGTCAATGTGAGACAGGAATCCATCAAAATCCTAGAGGAGAACATAGGCAGTAACCTCTTTGACATCGGCCACAGCAACTTCTTTCAAGATACATCTCCAAAGGCTAGTGAAACAAAAGCAAAAATGAACTTTTGGGACTTCATCGAGATAAAAAGCTTCTGCACAGCAAAGGAAACAGTCAACAAAACA
>NW_027786622.1:0-288 GCF_054177405.1 Leptonychotes weddellii | reverse complement strand
GTGTGTGCGTGCGCACATGCTAGCACATGGGTTCGAGGGCAGGTGCATCTGTGTGTGTGTGGGGGGGGATGCGTGTGTACCTGCATGCATATGCACACACGTGTGTGAGGGACCACCGTGAGTGTGAGTGGGGTGTGCGTGTGTGTGTGTGTGAGGAAGGCTAGGATACAGCAGCGTTGTCCTACCTTGTCTTCTCCACTGACGGGGCTTAAAGGAATTGCCTAAGCACATGGCCTGTGTCAACTCATCCCCAGGTTCCAGCCGTGGGCAGGCTGTGTGTGCTAATAC
>NW_027786621.1:0-288 GCF_054177405.1 Leptonychotes weddellii | reverse complement strand
GCTCTGGCTGGGGGCAAACCTGGTCCTCCTGGCCCCGGTGTTGCTGGGCAGGCTGGATAACTCCTTCTGGCCAGTGAGCAGAAGTGAGTGCGTCGTTTCTAGGTTGGAGCACGTAATAGCCTGTGTGTGACTTTCTAGAATCCCCCAATGAAGTAACTGTAGGAACAGAAGTGAATCTGGAGCCGCCAGGTAGGCTCCGATCCCTTACTGCCTGTAATGAACAGAATATCCGTGAAATTAGGGAGAAAGAAACCCATTTTAAGTCAGAGGTTGAAAAATTATGGCCTG
>NW_027786620.1:0-288 GCF_054177405.1 Leptonychotes weddellii | reverse complement strand
CCCTTGTAAACTTAGAAAACTGTTATACTCTTCAAGATGCAACTCAAAATGCTGTTACTTGCTTTCTTCCTCTATTCTATACATGTCTGTGTGTGTAGCCTAGTTGCCATCAATCCATCTTTATTTTATTAGTGGTGTATATTTCTGATCCATACCTGACTGGGAATGCCTCTAAATCTTTGCATCTCCTTAGAACAATGCTGTACTCAGGCAGTGTAAAAAGATAGAATGACTGACATTGGGGTAAATTAAGTATTTATCTTGCAAAACAATTGCTACTGGTAAGTT
>NW_027786619.1:0-288 GCF_054177405.1 Leptonychotes weddellii | reverse complement strand
CCGCCACTCCAGCAACCCTCAGTTTGTTTCCTGCGATTAAGAATTCCTCATATCAGTGAAGGACCAAGTGATTTTTAATAAGGATATCATCATTCAATGGAGGAAAAGATAATCTTTTTAAAAATGATGCTGGGGCAACTGGATATGTATGCACAAAAGAAATACATCCTTACCTTATACCATGTAAAAAAAAATTAAAACATTTTTTTTAAAAACCTAAATGTAAGGACAAAAACTATAAAGATCTTAGAAGAAAGCATAAGAGTAAGTCTTTAAGACCTTTGATTT
>NW_027786618.1:0-288 GCF_054177405.1 Leptonychotes weddellii | reverse complement strand
TGTTTCCTTACTCAAAGGTGGTGATTGTTTTACTTACATAAATGTGGATTTGTGTTATCTTACTGCAAATGTATTTTGTAAAAAATTGCCTTGGAGGTAGGTCATCACATGAAAGCCATCCCTTTGTATCTGAGCTTTAGAGAAAGCGTCTCCTCCTTCCCCCCATTTCTTTGCTTTTATTTTCCTTCATTCTTTTACTCTGATATAACAAAAAAGACACTTATTTTTTAAGTTAGATACATAATTTAAAATAAATTTATATATATGAATTAAATACATAATTGTTTG
>NW_027786617.1:0-288 GCF_054177405.1 Leptonychotes weddellii | reverse complement strand
TGGGTGGCTCAGTTGGTTAAGCGACTGCCTTCGGCTCAGGTCATGATCCTGGAGTCCTGGGATCGAGTCCCGCATCGGGCTCCCTGCTCGGCAGGGAGCCTGCTTCTCCCTCTGACCCTCCCCCCTCTCATGTGCTCTCTGTCTCTCTCATTCTCTCTGTCTCAAATAAATAAATAAAATCTTTAAAAAAAAAATTAAATGGCAAGATGGTCTAAAATAGTTACATCAACATCTTTTCACAATACCTGTCATTGTTCCCCTTTCCATCATCCAGATACAATTGTTTAT
>NW_027786616.1:0-288 GCF_054177405.1 Leptonychotes weddellii | reverse complement strand
TGAATTGTGTAAGACTGATGAATCACAGACCTGTACCCCTGAAACAAATAATACATTATATGTTAATAAAATAAAAAAATGAAAAAATCCCCCCCCCCCAAAAGACATTCAAGACAACACAAAGAAATGGAAAGACATTTCATGCTCATGGGTTGGAAGAATAAATACTGTTAAAAAAAACTGGAGGTATTACAATTCCAGATTTCAAATTATATTATAAAGCAGTAGTAATTAAAGCAGTAGTAATTAAAACAGTATGAAACTGGCATAAAAACAGACACTTAGATT
>NW_027786615.1:0-288 GCF_054177405.1 Leptonychotes weddellii | reverse complement strand
TGCTCCGTTACCTGGGAGCTCTGCCACACTCAGGCACCCCCAGTCTTTCTGTGACCCCGAGGATCCTGAGACCACACTGTCCCGCAAGGGTTCCTCCCCCCGCTTAGCCACCGGAGTGACGTCCCTCAGTGGAGCAGACTTTTAAAAGTCCCGATTTTGTGCTCCCTGGCTCTATCACTTGTCAGAAGCGGCTGATGGAGGCCCCTCCCCCGCCGTCTTGCTCCGCCCCTCTTCTACTGATTTCTGAGAAGAGCTGTAAATTCATGTTGAGTTAGCTTAAGTTTCTTT
>NW_027786614.1:0-288 GCF_054177405.1 Leptonychotes weddellii | reverse complement strand
CTTCAAATTTGTTTGGTTTTGCCATGCTTAATGCCTCATTGTCTCTGTAATATCTACATCTCATGTTTCCATCACACAGTGGGGTCTCCCCACACACAGACTGTGCTGGGTTATCTCTGAACACACAGAGGGTGCAGATAAACCTTTGCCGAATGAACAGCCATGGGAGGCAGTCAGGGCAAGAAAGTCCACGCAAGGGTGCCTGGGTGGCTCAGTTGGTTAAGTGACTGCCTTCAGCTCAGGTCATGATCCTGGAGTCCCTGGATCGAGTCCCACATCCGGCTCCCT
>NW_027786613.1:0-288 GCF_054177405.1 Leptonychotes weddellii | reverse complement strand
CGCAATTATCCCTTAAGCCACTGACACTCCGTTGAATTTTTTTCATATACTTTTTTTTCTTTTTCTTTCTTTCCTTTTTTACCTTCTTCTTTTTCTTCTCATTTCTCTTTTCTTTTTCTTTTATTTTTTTTCCCCACATACTTTTGTCTCTCCTCTGAACTTTTGACAATTTCTATTGACTGGCCTTCAAGTTCAGTTACTTTTCCTTCTTTAGTCACCAAATTGTTCTTAAATCCATCCAATGCATTTTTGATACCAGATATTGTCTTAGTTATAGAATCTGTACTT
>NW_027786612.1:0-3378 GCF_054177405.1 Leptonychotes weddellii | reverse complement strand
GAAATAAGTCAAGCAGAGAAAGTCAATTATCATATGGTTTCACTTATTTGTGGAACATAAGGAATAGCATGGAGGACATTAGGAGAAGGAAGGGAAAAATGAAGGGGGGCAATCGGAAGGGGAGATGAACCATGAGAGACTATGGACTCTGAGAAACAAACTGAGGGTTCTAGAGGGGAGGGGGGAGGGGGATGGGTTAGCCTGGTGATGGTTTTTAAGGAGGGTGTGTACTGTGTGGAGCACTGGGTGTTGTATGAAAATAAAGAATCGTTCATCACTGCATTGAAAAAGAAAAAAGAATCAAACACTTAACAGAATGAACCATCCAGGCGCCGCCATAGACTGCTCTTAAACAAACAAACAAACAAACAAACAACAACAAAAAACTGAGATGTTACTTTTTTTAGAAAATTCATTAATTTCTTCTTAATGTGTAAATCAGTTCTTTGCTTCGCAGTCTTTAAGACTATGCCTTGAGGGCGCCTGGGTAGCTCAGATGGTTAAGCGTCTGCCTTTGGCTCAGGTCATGATCCCAGGGTCCTGGGATTGAGTCCCACATCGGGCTCCCAGCTCAGTGGGGAGCCTGCTTCTCCCTCTGACCCTCTCCCCTCTCATGCTGTTTCTCTCTCGCTCGCTCTCTAAAAAATAAATAAAATCTTAAAAAAAAAAAGACTATGCCTTGAATGTAGATTTGTTTTCTCTTGTTGCATAAAAATTTCTTTTTAATTAAAAAATATATTCAATGGTCCATATGTACAATGGAATATTATTCATCCATCAGAAAGGATGAATACCTACCAGTTGCACTGATTTGAATGGAACAGGAGAGGATTATGTTAAGTGAAGTAAGTCAAACAGAGAAAGACAATTATCATATGGTTTTACTCATATGTGGAACATAAGCAGTAGCATGGAAAACCATAGGGGAAAGGAGGGAAATCTGAAGGGGGAGAAATCAGAGAGGGAGATGAACCATGAGAGACTATGGGCATTGGGAAACGAACTGAAGGTCTCAGAGGGGAGGGGGTCAGGGGAGGGTGTAACAGGGTGATGGGTATTAAGGAGGACACATGTTTTGATGTGCACTGGGTGTTATAGGTAACTAATGAATCATTAAGCACTATACCAAAAACTAATGATGTACTATACAGTGGCTAACTGAACATAATAAAAACAATAAAATAAATAAAGTAATGATCAAAAAGATACTCACTGGACTTGAAAAAAGTGTGAAGGACATAAATGAGACCCTTAAAACGAGATAAAAAGGAACCAATGGAGATGAAGAACACAATACATAAAATTAAAAACACACTAAATGGAAAAAACAGCACACTAGAGGAAGCAGAAAAATAAATCACCAACCTGTAGGTCAGAGTAACAGAAAATAATCAAACTCCATAATTGAGAGGAAAAATAAGCAAAATGAGAATAAACTTAGGGAATTCAATGACCCAATGAAGTGTAAAAAGTATTTGCTTAATAGGGATTCCAGAAGAAGAGAGAGAGAAAAAGGGGCAGAAAATTTATTTGAGAAAATAATAGCTGAAAACTTCCCAAATCTGGGGAAGGAAATTGAAATTAAGATATAGGAAGCACAGAACTCCCCCAACAAAATGAACCAAAGGAGGGCCACACCAAGATACATAGTAATTAAAATGGCAAAAAAGAAGTGAAAAAGAGAAAATTTTATAAGCAGCAAGAGAAAATAAGACAGTTATGTACACGAGCTATCCAATAAGGCTATCAGTTGATTCTCCAGCAGAAACTGCAGATGAGAATGGGGTGGCATGATATATTCAAAGTGAAAAAAAAAAAAAAACGAAAAAACAAAAATGAAAAAAATTAAAATAAAAAACATGTGAAACTAAGAAAACTGTATCCCGGAAGGCTATCAGTCAGAACATTAGGAGACAGAATTTCATGGGCAAACAAAAGTTAAATAAATTTATAACCACTAACCCAATCCTACAAGAAATGTTAAAGGGGACTCTTTCAGTGGAAAGGAACTACCATATCTAAGAGTTAGAAAAATAGGGAGCACAGCAGCTGTAAAAATAATTATATCTGTAAAAATCAGTCATGGGACTCACAAAATAATGTAAAGTATAGCACCATATATCAAAAATGTGGGAGTTAGAAGACGTGTTCAAATTTAAGTGACCATCAGCTTCAGATAGACTGCTATATGCAGAAGATACTATATACAAACCTCATGGAAATCACAAAGCAAAAACCAGTAATAGATATGCAAAGAATAAAGAGAAAGGAACCTAAATATATCACTAAAGAGAGTGATGTAATCATGAAAGAAGAGAGCAAGGGAAGAAAGGATCAGCGAAGAATTACAAATAGAACCATAAAACAAGTAACAAAATGACAATAAATACATACCTATCAATCATTACTTTCAATGGTAAATGAACAAAATGCTCCAATGAAGACAGGATGACAGAATGAATGGAAAAAAAAGACCCATCTATATGCTTGCCTACAAGACACTCATTATAGATGCAAAGACACACGCAGATTGAAAGGCAGGTGATAGAAAAAATATATATTTGTCATATTTATCATATGGTTTCAGTCTTATGTGGAATATAAGAAATAGCACAGAGGATCATAGGGTAAAGGAGGGAAAACTGAAGGGGAAGTCATCAGAGAGGGAGAAAAAACATGAGAGACTCTTAACTCTAGAAAACAAACTGAAGGTTACTGGAGGGGAGGTGGGTAGGGGGATGGGGTAACTAAGGGATGGGCATTAAGTAGGGCATGTGATGTGATGAGCCCTGGGTGTTATATGCAACTGATAAATTACTGAACACTATATCTGAAACTAATGATGTACTATATGTTGGTTAATTGAATTTAAATTAAAAAAATTTTTTAAATTGTCATGCAAACAGATGTGAAAATAAAGCCAGGGTAGAAGTACCTATATCAGACAAAATGGACTTTAAAACAAAGACTGTAACAAGAGACAAAGAAGAACACTATATGACGTTAAGATGGCAGAGGAGTAGGAGGCTGTAACTTTGTCTGGTCCTGCTAATACAGCTAGACAGTTATCAAATCATTCTGAAAACCTCCAAAATTAATCGGAGATCTGAGAAAAGAAATGCTACAACTCTACAAGTAGAAAAGTGACCACTTTCTTGGAAGGCAGGAAGTGCGGAGATTTGAATCTGGGGTGATATATCTGTGGCTATGGAGAGGGGAGGGAGCCTTCTTAAGAAGTCTACCACGTGACCAAGTGGGATTTATCCCTGGGCTGCAAGGTTGGTTCAACATCCGCAAATCAATCAATGTGATACAATACATTAACAAAAGAAAGAACAAGAATCATATGATCCTCTCAATAGATGCAGAAAAAGCTTT
>NW_027786611.1:0-288 GCF_054177405.1 Leptonychotes weddellii | reverse complement strand
GAGCCCAGAGCAAGGCTGGTCAGGGGGCAGGGGCAGAGGACATGAGGCAGAGGAGGGGTAAAGAGCCAGGAGACCAAGGCGGCCCACTTCCTCTGACACTTTGAGTAATGTAAAGGACATTCAAACTGGGCCCTCAGAGGAGAGGAATGTGTTCAGCTCCCAGATACCATCCACTAACTTTGGTTAACTTTTTCACAATCCTATATTACAATTACTGGTAAGGAGTGTGAGCACCTCCCTGCCTGTCCCATACTCCCTGAGGGCTGGAAAGCGAAGTGCCACCCAGGT
>NW_027786610.1:0-288 GCF_054177405.1 Leptonychotes weddellii | reverse complement strand
TAGAGACCAGGCACCAGCCCATGTCTGAGTCAGGCCTTGGTCCAGCCCAGCTGGTGGCTGACTGGAGGCACCCATCAGTGGCCGTTTGGGGAGGGACCCCTCCTTGGACACGACAGTGTCTGACAAGCAAAGAGAACTTTTAAATCCCTGCAATCCTCGCCACCTTTCGTGAAGCAAGTGGAAGGGAGACAGAGTTTGCTGCCTTCTGGAAGGTTCTGGAAGGAAGTAGGGAGAGGCAGCCGGGATAGCTGCCCCTGAGTTGTGTGGCCACAGGCTGTCAGGGAGGGG
>NW_027786609.1:0-288 GCF_054177405.1 Leptonychotes weddellii | reverse complement strand
TTGAATTAAAAACCCTGATCCAGGTATATGCTGTTTCAAAGAAAATCACTTCAAGTATAACAATATAGGGAGGCTAAAAGTAATAGGATAGGATAGAAAAAGATATGTCATGCAAACATTAACCAAGGAAAGCAGGATTGACTATATTAATATTAGATAAAGTATACTTCAGAACAAAAAGTAAAATTGCTAGAGATGGGGGATATTACACAATGATAAAAGGACCAATCCATCAAGAAAACATAGCAATCCTAATGTTTAACACCAAATAATAAAGCCACACGATAT
>NW_027786608.1:0-288 GCF_054177405.1 Leptonychotes weddellii | reverse complement strand
GTGGAGGAAAGTGAATTAGAAAACTCACATTCCAACCCCACCCGCCTCTCAGGCTTCCCTGCACTTCCTTCTGGGGACAGCCTAGGGGGAGATGCTGCTTGGACTCCCCCGTGACACCAGACTTTGCTGGGAAATGAACACTGGGTTTAACAAGAAGCTCTAACTAACCCCCACCAGGTCGACGTTAGTGCAATACGGTAATACGGTCAGTCTTATTCTAAAAGGGTTTTACTGGGGCGCCTGGGGGGCTGAGTCAGTAAGTGTCCCAACTCTTGATTTCAGCTCAGG
>NW_027786607.1:0-288 GCF_054177405.1 Leptonychotes weddellii | reverse complement strand
TCTTATATGCCCAGCACTTAGTCCACATGGGGGCTCAACTAAAGGGAGCAACCTCAGCCAACTGAGCTGAATGAGCACTGAGAGTCTGGGTCGCCATAGCTACTCCTCTCCTTCCCTGGCTGCTCAAGACCACACTATGATGGAACCCCAAAGCAGAGGGCCTGGGAGGGAGGCAGCAGGAATTCAGAGGGTGGGGGGGGTGGATGAGAAAAGAATGTCCACTTCCTTAGGGCCCCAGACAGGGGTGCCCTCACCCCCACCACACAGACCTCCCTAGTTTCCCACTGC
>NW_027786606.1:0-288 GCF_054177405.1 Leptonychotes weddellii | reverse complement strand
CGTACACATTTTCCAGAAATTTCAGAAAATATGGAAAGGTACAGAGAAAACAAAGATCAGTCCTAAACTCACCAACCAGTGACCGCCACTGTTGACACTTCGGTGTAAATACTTCTAGAGCCTGCTCCGGTCATTGGCACGTTCAGCTTCCTCATTCTGGGTTGCAAGCCAAGCTTAACGTCTCCTTTTGTAAAACCCATACAGAAAGGCTCTGCCTTTAGCTGGCGATTCTAGCCTGTTCACATTTATTGGAATTACTGTCATGCGTGGACTTCCGGTATGTTTTCT
>NW_027786605.1:0-288 GCF_054177405.1 Leptonychotes weddellii | reverse complement strand
TTTTGGCAGCAGGGAATGGTTCTCAGGAAAATGAAAAATGAAATAAAATCAAAGAGTAGACAAGCACATTTTAGGTGACATCAGCATTTTATAAGAGCCTCTACAAGCCTTGATAATATGTCTTTGGCTCATTTATTATCAAGTGTGGGTACCACTCAGTAACAGCCACACTGCATGTGTGTACACAGTCATGCAGATATACCCTTTATCTTCTTATTTTTATTTTAATTTTAGTATTCTACATAGATATTTGGAAGTGTTAAATTTCCATGAAAATTAGAGAGAAGA
>NW_027786604.1:0-288 GCF_054177405.1 Leptonychotes weddellii | reverse complement strand
TAGGGGGATTAATATCCTTGTAAAAAGACCCCCCAAATGGCCTCCAGAACTGTGAAAACTAATTGTTTGTTGTTTGCCAGCCACCCAGTCTATAGCATTTTGTCATAGCTGTGCAAACACACTAAGATAGTATATCCCACATTTCAAGAACCGTGCCTGGTGCTTTCATGAGCACTTAAATATTCTTTTTTTTTTTTTTTTAAAGATTTTATTTATTTGACAGAGAGAACACAGTGAGAGAGGGAACACAAGCAGGGGGAGTGGGAGAGGGAGAAGCAGGCTTCCCGC
>NW_027786603.1:0-288 GCF_054177405.1 Leptonychotes weddellii | reverse complement strand
CTCACTGTGCCCCGAGAGCTGGCCTGCCGCTCCCCTTGGCCACTGTCCCGGCCCTTTCCCGGGCGGGAGCTGTCACAAGTCAGTGTTTCCAGATCAGAGGCGTCGCTGGAGCAATGTGTTTCTAGAAACCTCACACGTGCCCCGCGCCCCCCCCCCCGCCGGGGCCCCACAGCCCAGGCTACTGCCCACCTGGCTCATTTCTCGCCCCAGGGCGCCGGGACAGTGAGGCCAGGGAATTGGTAATAACTGGGCTCCTCCACCCTAAAGAGGGCCTGGGACCCCCATCCT
>NW_027786602.1:0-288 GCF_054177405.1 Leptonychotes weddellii | reverse complement strand
TGTCTTCCTCAATTTCTTTCATGAGTATTTTATAGTTTTCTGAGTACAGATCCTTTGTCTCTTTGGTTAGATTTATTCCTAGGTATCTCACGGTTTTGGGTGCAATTGTAAACCACCCCTAAGATATTCTGACTTAATTGATCTGGGATGCAACCTGGGTATAGGATTTTTTTTTATTTGTTTATTTATTTGAGAGAGAGAGAGAGAGAGCATGAGAGGGGGGGAGGGTCGGAGGAAGAAGCAGACTCCCTGCTGAGCAGGGAGCCCAATGTGGGACTCGATCCTGGG
>NW_027786601.1:0-3379 GCF_054177405.1 Leptonychotes weddellii | reverse complement strand
TAGGGGTAAACAATATCTCTGGTATTGAAGAAGTGAATGTGTTCACAAACCAAGGAACAGTGATCCACTTTAACAACCCCAAAGTTCAGGCATCGCTGGCAGCGAACACTTTCACCATTCCAGGCCATGCTGAGACAAAGCAGCTGACAGAAATGCTACCCAGTATCTTAAACCAACTTGGTGCAGACAGTCTGACTAGTTTAAGAAGACTGGCTGAAGCTCTGCCCAAACAATCTGTGGATGGAAAAGCACCACTTGCTACTGGAGAGGATGATGATGATGAAGTTCCAGATCTTACGGAGAATTTTGATGAAGCTTCTAAGAATGAAGCAAACTGAATTGAGTCAACTTCTGAAGAAGATAAAACTTGAAGAAGTTACTGGGAGCTGCTATTTTATATTATGACTGCTTTTTAAAATTTTGTTCATGGATCTGATAAAATGTAGATCTCTAATAAGCCCAAGCCCCTTGGACACTGCAGCTCTTTTCAGTTTTTGCTTATACACAATTCATTCTTTGCAGCTAATTAAGCTGAAGAAGCCTGGGAATAAAGTTTGAAACAAGGTTAATAAAGTTCTTTCCCTAGGGAAAAAAAAAAAGGAGTTATGGAGATGGATGGTGGTGATTGTTGCACACAATATGAATGCATTAGTACCACTGAACTGTACCCTTAAAAATGGTTAAGATGGAGGGGGACACCTGGGTGACTCAGTCAGTTAAGCATCTGACTCTTGATCTCAGCTCAGGTGTTGATCTTAGGATTGTGAGTTCAGGCCCCATTTTGGGCTCCATGCTGGGCGTGGGACCTACTTTAAAAAAATGGTTAAGATGGTAAAGTTTATGTTACGTGTATTTCACCACAATAAAAAAAAGAAAAGGGGCGCCTGGGTGGCTCAGTTGGTTAAGCGTCTGCCTTCGACTCAGGTCATGATCCCGGGGTCCTGGGATCAAGTCCTGCATCAGGCTCCCTGCTCTGCAGGGAGCCTGCTTCTCCCTCTCCCACTCCCCCTGCTTGTGTTCCCTTTCTTGCTGTGTCTCTCTCTGTCAAATAAAGAAATAAAATCTTTAAAAATAAATAAATAAATAAAAATATAGTATTTTCAAAAGCATCAGGAATAGCAGACAGCCTCCCCTTTTTTGTCCTGCCTCCTGCTCACTTTCAGTGTAGTCAATAAACTAATATCTCCTTTAAAAAAAAGCATCAGGAATATTAAATACATCTATCATAATGTGTATATACTATATGAATACATAAAGCCATAAAATATTATTGTGAGAAATTAAAGACCTTTTTTTAAAATTTTAAGTAGGCTCCACCTCCAACATGGGGCTCGAACTCACAACCCTGAAATTAAGAGTTGCATCCTCTACCTACTGAGCCAGCCAGGTGCCCCAAAATTAAAGAACTTCTGATTAAATGGAAGGATATACCATGTTTATGGATTGGAAGCCTCAGTATTGTAAAGATTTCACTTATCAAACTGATCTATTGAGTCAATGCAATCCCAACCCAAAGTCAATAAGTCTTTTTGAGAACCTGACAAGCTGATTCTAAAATGTACATGGAGGGGCGCCTGGATGGCTCAGTTGGTTAAGCAGCCAGCTCTTGATTTCTGCTCAGGTCATGATCTTGGGGTCCTGGGATCAAGCCCTGCATTGGGCTCTGCAGTCAGCAAGGAGTCTACTTGAGGATTCTCTCTCTCCCTCTCCCTCTGCACCTCCCCCTGCTCTGTCTCATGCATGCACATTCTCTCTCTCTTTCTCTAAAATAAATAAATAAATCTTAAAAAAAAAACCACCCAAAAATAAGACAAAAAAGTGTACATGAAAATGCAAAGGGCCTAAAAGGAGCCCCAACAATCTTCAATAGAGGAAAGACTAGCCGTGCTGGCTGTCAAGACTTATATAAAGCTGCAGTTATGAAAGTGAAATATTCATGGAAAGACAGAAAAATTAATAGAATTGAATAGAGAGCCCAGAAACAGATGCCCATATATCCAGACACTTGATACATGACAAAGTTGACTCTAAAGAGAAGAGGAAAAACGACTAATTTTTTCAGTAAATCGTGCTGAGACAATCATATTATTTTTTAAAGAAAGAAATAAAGATACAAAATTAAAAACCAAACCAAAACTTGACCCAAGTTCACACTATTAAAAAAAAAATAATTCCAGTGGATGGTAGTTTTATTTTTTTAAAAGATTTTATTTATTTACTGACAGAGAGAGAGAGAGAAGAGAGCACAAGCAGGGGGAGCAGCAGAGGGAGAGGGAGAAGCAGGGAGCCCGACGCGGGACTGGATCCCAGGACCCTGGGATCATGACCTGAGCCGAAAGCAGACGCTTAACCAACTGAGCCACCCAGGTGCCTCAAAGTAGATGGTAGTTTTAAATGTCAACAGCAAAACAATAAAGTTCCTGGGTGATAATATAGGGGAAATCTTCATAACCTTTTTACAGTAAAAGACTTTTTTTTTTCCAAATAGGATGCAAATAACACTAATTGTAAAGAGAAAAATAAATTGGACTACATTAAAATCAAAGTATTCTATTCATCAAAAGGCACCATTAAAGACGTAAAAAGACAAGTCACAGTGAGGGAGATGTTAGTATTTGGAAAACTCTAATGGAGAGTACTAAACAATATATATACAGAATATAGAAAGAATGCTTACAAGTCAATAAGAAAAAGGTAAACAATCCAAAAGAAAAATAGGCAAGAGACTTAAATAGGACTTCACAAAAGGAGCTACCCAAATAGCCAGCACACATATAAAAAGGTGCTTAGTGTCTTTAGTGACTAGGGAAATGCAAAGTAAACCTACCTTTCTTTTTCCCTCCCTCCCTCCCTTCCTCCCTTCCTCCCTCCCTTCCTTCCCAGATTCAGACCTGCTAAGGAATTATTACAGAGCAACAATAAAAAGAGATTAGTCCTCACCAGGAATACTGTGGTAGTATCCTCTTGCTGGTATCCTCACATCAACTATTGCAAATCTTCAAGCCCTTTTCCACAGTGAATGATACCTGGCAATTACTAGCTGGAATGACCTTTTCAAAACATACATTTCATTATGATACTCTTTGGCTTAAATCCTTCCACAAAGACTGGTTAAGTAAATTGTAGGCTATCTCCATAAAATGAAGTATTCTGCGGTCACTAAAGAGAATGAGGTAGAGGGCGCCTGGGTGGCTCATTCGGTTAAGCGTCTGCCTTCAGCTCAGGTCATGATCCCAGGATCCTGGGAGGGAGCCCCACATCAGGCTCCTGCTCAGCAGGGAGTCTGCTTCTCCCTCTCCCTCTGCCTGCCACTCTGCCTACTTGTGCTGTCTCTCTCTCTGTCAAATAAATAAACAAAATCTTAAAAAAAAAAAAAAAA
>NW_027786600.1:0-288 GCF_054177405.1 Leptonychotes weddellii | reverse complement strand
TATGGTTTTAAGCATAATTTATGATCACACTGTGCTTATTTACATTTATGCATAAAATTCCTCTGTTAAGGCATAACATTTCTATAAATTTTACAGAGCATTCTTTATGTAACATTCTATAACAATTGGTCTAACTGGTGTTTGTTCTTTGGACTGTTTTTTAACCTCATTATGAGCATTCCATACAGAAAGAGCAGCACGTGCAAAAAAGGTCTTATAGCGGAAGATAGTAGAGTATTCAAAGAAATTAAGGAAGGAAAGTGTGGTGAGACAATAGGAAGAAAGAAG
>NW_027786599.1:0-288 GCF_054177405.1 Leptonychotes weddellii | reverse complement strand
TCAAGGGATTGGTGCCCGAGTCAGATAATTCTTTTCCATTAATCTCAAAGCTGTGGGGGAAACAAACAGTAGTTTCTACTTACACTGAAGTCAGGAACTCCTGCAGTCTAAATCCCTCTAAAAACATACTTATAAGAGGGGTGCCTGGGACTACTGGGTATTTAACCCAAAGATACAAATGTAGGGATCCAAAGGGGTACGTGCACCCCGATGTTTATAGCAGCAATGTCCACAATAACCAAACTGTGGAAAGAGCCAAGATGTCCATCGACAGATGAATGGATAAAG
>NW_027786598.1:0-288 GCF_054177405.1 Leptonychotes weddellii | reverse complement strand
GGGAGCTTTGAAAACCCACCTCGTCTCCTCTTGCACAAAAGTATATTTTCCAGTTGTCTATCATCACCAAACAAATGATCTAGAAACCGAGTGGCTTAAAACAACCGTTTTTATTTGCGCACAGTTCTGCGGGTCTGGCAGTGGGGAAGGACGCATGGGGTGTTCCTGTCGTATCCACGTGGCACGGGCTTCTCCCCGGTTGGTGGTCTCAGAGCCACGGCTCTGCTCACAGGCCAGCTACTCCCAGGAGGAGGAAGCAGAAGCCACCAGGCCATCTCAGAGCCACGC
>NW_027786597.1:0-288 GCF_054177405.1 Leptonychotes weddellii | reverse complement strand
GGCGGACATTTGAGTTGCTTCCAGTGTTTTGCTACTACAAATGATTCTCTATTGAATGGCCTTATACATACGCTATTTTGGTTTTGTCAGTGTATCTTTGTAATAACATGGATGTAATTATTAATGTGAGCTTCAGTTGAGCAAAACTATTTCCATATCCTAGTAGCTGGTCAATAGTAAGAGCTCTTTTTTTTTTTTTTTCAGTTTTATACCTTTATTTGACAATCAGCGGTTAGTTCTCATCCACATTAACTGTCTGCAGATTTTTGAAAGTGGTGACAGGTACAT
>NW_027786596.1:0-288 GCF_054177405.1 Leptonychotes weddellii | reverse complement strand
GGAACACTACATCTAAAACTAATGATGTAATGTATGGGGATTAACATAAGAACAAAAAATAAAAAAATAAAATAAAAAAAGAATTATAGAAAAAAATCAAAGAAAATCTAAATGATAGACATACCATGTTCATGGGTTGAAAGACTCAATATAGTGATGATATATAATGACAGTCCTCTACAAATTAATGTGTAGATTTAACATGATTTCAGTAAAGGTCCCAGCAGGAATTTTTGCAGATATAAACAAGCAGATTCTAAAATTTATATGGACTGGCAAAGGAACTTG
>NW_027786595.1:0-288 GCF_054177405.1 Leptonychotes weddellii | reverse complement strand
TGCAGGAGGACCGGGCGGTAGAGAGCCGCACCACGGACCTGCTGGCAGACTGGGAGAAAACCAAGCCCGTCACGGTGAGCCGCGCCCGCAGCCTCTCCAGAACCCACAGCGCCATTTGGTGTCCTTTCTCCCACACTGAAGGCTTTGCTCTGGCTTAGCGCTCCAATAATGTTTGTAATTAAAACAACACTTGCATGTCATATATTTGAAAAGTAAAAGCCAACTTAGAGCTTTTTTTACCCAGAACCGCCCATGACGATCATTTAAGTCAGGTGGTTTTAAAAATTA
>NW_027786594.1:0-288 GCF_054177405.1 Leptonychotes weddellii | reverse complement strand
GGGCAGAGGGAGAGAATTTCAAGCACACTCCCCGCTGAGTGTGGAGCCCAAGCGTGGGCTCCATCCCAGGACCCTGAAATCATGACCTAAGTGGAAATTAAGAGTCTGACGATCAACCAACTGAGCCACCCAGGGGTCCCTGTAGTACTTTTTATATTAGCAAACATTGGAAGTAAAAACTGCTGAGTAGTGTATTTTTAAATAGATTGTGAATATGGTAGGATATTTTGCAACCATTAAAAACCATGTGGATTTAATTACATTGACCAAAAAGAAGTTTATAAACTG
>NW_027786593.1:0-288 GCF_054177405.1 Leptonychotes weddellii | reverse complement strand
TATTAGAGAGATCAAATGACATGCTTCACACACAATTCTTGCCACAGAATGCCACACAGTGAAAGCCAATACATAGGTTTAGGACATCCATGAATGCTGTTTAACCTCTCTGGGCCTCAGTTTCCTTTCTGCAAAATGGGATGGTAACAGTTAACAATTTATTGGGATTTTATGATTGTCTCATTTAACATCCTCCTTCAACAAAGCTGTTATCCCCATTCTTTTTTTAAAATTTTTTATTGTTATGTTAATCACCATACATCACATCATTAGTTTTAGATGTAGTGT
>NW_027786592.1:0-288 GCF_054177405.1 Leptonychotes weddellii | reverse complement strand
GCAAAAGTTGCCACAGCATTTATAAAGCATGGGGTGAAATGTGAAAGACCTTTCTCCCCATCTACCTGGACCTCTGCCCCGAAGGAACTCCTAAAATCTGCCCTTCCTGTCCTTTTTCTGTGTATTATTACTAAAGTTGCTTCCAGTGTTTCCTATTATAAATGACGTGCCCATCAACAGCCTGTCCCTTCACCTCTGTGCACATATATCATAGTATTGTCAAATGGAGAAAAGGTTACAAAACTATATATATGTGATAACACCCTAACTTGTTTGGTTTTTTTTTTT
>NW_027786591.1:0-3379 GCF_054177405.1 Leptonychotes weddellii | reverse complement strand
GATATGTTAAGAAAAAAAAAGAAGAAGAAGAAGGTAGCGGGAGGGGAAGAATGAAGCAGGGGAAATTGGAGGGGTGGACGAACCATGAGAGACGATGGACTCTGAAAAACAAACTGAGGGTTCTAGAGGGTAGGGGGGTGGGAGGATTGGTTGGCCTGGTGGTGGGTATTGAGGAGGGCACATTCTGCATGGAGCACTGGGTGTTGTGCATGAACAATGAATCATGGAACACTTCATCTAGAACTAATGATGTAATGTATGGGGATTAACATAAGAATAAAAAAAAAAGTGAAAAAAAAAAAACTATGGACTCACAAAATTCAAAAAAAAAAAAAAAGAAGAATGAGATCTTGCCATTTGTGACAATATAGATGGACCTAGAGGGCATTATGCTAAGTGAAATAAGTAATAAAAAGACAAATACCATATGATTTCACTTATATGTAGAATCTAAAAACAAAACAAATACACAAACAAAACAAACAGATTTATAAATACAGAGAACAAACTGGTGGTTGCCAGAGGGGAGGAAGGTGGAGGGATGGTTGAAATAGATGAAGGGGCTTAAGAAGTTCAAGTTTCCACTTATAAGACAGATAAGTAATGGAGATGAAAAGTACAGCACAGGAAACACAGTCAGTAATGTTGTAATAACATTGTATGGTGACAGATCATTCTGAGCATTGCAAAATGTACAGAATTGTCAAATCACTATGTTGTATACCTGAAACTAATGTAACATTATACGTCAAATATATTTCAATAATAAAACTTTTTTTGCATTTTAAAAAATTTTTTTAAGTAGGCTTCATGCCCAGCATGGACTCCAATGCAGGGCTTAAACTCACAACCCTGAGAATAAGACCTGAGCTGAGGTTAAGACTCAGACACTTAACTGACCGAGCCACCCAGGTGCCCCAATAATAAAAATTTTTTTAAAGATTTTATTTATTTATTTGACAGAGAGAGAGCAAGAGCACAAGCAGCGAGAGCGGGAGAGGGAGAAGCAGCCTCCCCACTGAGCGGGGAGCCCGATGCGGGACTCGATCCCAGGACCCTGGAATCATGACCTGAGCTGAAGGCAGATGCTTAACCATCTGAGCCACCCAGGCACCCAATGTAATTTTTTTTTAAAAGAATGTAGAACAACTGGAACTCTCATACACTGCTAAAGGGATGCAAAACTGGCACAAATACTTGGGGAAACTGTTTGGCAGTGTCTTACTAAAACGAGACATAGGATAGACCAATCATCCAGAAAGTCACTTCCCATGTATACATCCCCAAGAGATATGGGTAGCTGCACTACTGATAACAGCCAAAAGATGTAAACTACTAATGCCCATCAATAGAGAATAGATTCTTAATGGTATATTCACACAGTAGAACACTATACAAAAATGAACAATATGGATGAACCTCACATACATCGTGCTGGGTGAAAGAAGCAGACATAAAAGTGTTCACACGACATGCATTCACATGTAAAAGTAGAAAAATGGGTAAAACTAAATGATGCTAGCAGGAGTGACTATCCCTGCAGGGACAGTGGCTGCAAGAGAACATGAGGGGGCATGTGGAGTGCTGACAACGTGTTTTTATGTGAGTGCTGGTTATTCCCATTTTTTCAGTTTGTCAAAATTCTTACCAAATTTTCAGGCTTGGTTTTATTTCATGAATATTGTAAACATCATTGTTTTTCAGTCTATATCTGATTATTATATTATGTGGAGACCCCATATGCCTTTCATCTGTTGGTTCTTGTTTGGGGTATCTTACTCCCTTGTGTGTCTGCTGCTCTCTGGGTTTGTGTTTGGTATTGTGTTTCTAAATTATTAAGGGAAACAATTTTAAGACTGCGGTGACATTATTTTCCTCTATATAGGATTTTTTTCCCATTGCTTTGACTTAGTATTTGTGGTCATTAGCATTCTGGGATCATCTTAATCCAAATTCAGTGCTTCAGATTTTCCAGGCCTCTGATGACTCAAAGCCACGCAGAAGTAGGTACGTGAAGTCTTCTTTAATTATGGTTTACTCTTACTCCTAGGAAACCTTTTAAGAACGTTGCCCAATATGGAGTTGGTTTGATCCTTTTAAGTAAGACTGATTTCCCAGGACCCTATTAATGTTGGAGCAATATCCGGGTTCATCTTAACAAGCTGTCATGGGATGACTTTCCCAATGCCTGTTCAAGACCAATAAAGATGCCTGTGCCCCCACTCCACCCTCTTTCTTTATGAACCTGAGATCCAAGCACCAATTCTCAGATCTCTCATCCTCATCAGGGCACCCACAGCCTGCTATTCTGTCTCCTCTTTTTAAGGACTGGAGATCCAAGCACCAATACCCTCCTTCCCACCTTTAGCCCTGAGGACAAAAAAAAAAAAAAAAAAAAAAGACTAATTTCAAAGTTGTGTATGGTCTCTATCATTACTCCTTACCCTCCGCAAACACCTCTTGAGAGAATGAAGAAGCAGCTAGCATCCAGGGAAAAGCAAAGTGAAAAAATGGCTAGAGTGACATAAACATGTCTGGTTCTAAATCATATGAGGACCAATACCACCAAACGGCCTTTCTCAAGTATTCTGACATGAACCACGCCAAATTTCTTCCTTTTTCCAGACATTCTGGCACTTCTAAAGGGCTTACCTCATGCATACAGCGCACTGATACTGTATCTATTGCTATTCCAACTGCACAGAACAGCGACAAGAGCTACGTCTTTGGACCTACTATCCACTCTGGCTTCAGATCCTCATCATTTACACTTCCCAAAACTGAGTTGGAACCTCTTTATAACAAAATACCTAGACTGAAGATTTCAAATCCTTAGTGCACAATCTCCGGAAAATTACCTTAGAATAAATTGAGAGCACATTCTGAGAAAAAGCTATGCAGAGCTTCATTTCTGGAAGTCAATATAATTTTCTAGTTATATACAATGTTAGTCACACAACTTCTTGAAAACAATTCGTCTTTTATATTTATGTCTGGTATACACAGGGCACTCAAAGTGTTCGCTACATAAGAGTCTTTTCCTGCGGGACGCAATGTTAGGTTCAGTTAAAGATAGAAATGAGGTGATTCCCTGAAACTGAATTGCGATGCGCTGATCTTATAGGGAAAAGAAGAAAAGATGCCCTCATATGTCACATTTCAAGTTTGTTTGTTTCCTATAGAGAGAAGGAGCTAGCACTTACTTATTTTTTTTCCTTTTTTCAAATTTTATTTTTTTAAATTTTTATTGTTAATTACCCTACCTTACATCATTAGTTTTAGATGTAGTGTTCCATGATTCATTGTTTGTGCATAACACCCAGTGCTCCATGCAGAATGTGCCCTCCTCAATACCCATCACCAGGCTAACCCATCCTCC
>NW_027786590.1:0-288 GCF_054177405.1 Leptonychotes weddellii | reverse complement strand
TTAGAGTCAGACTGAGGTGTAAATCCTGGCCCTACCATGTTTTAGCCAGCTCCCTCTGAGTCTCAGTTTCTTCTTCAGCAAAATAGGATTAATAATGTACACCCCATAATATGAGGAGGACTGCATGAATACCACATGCATGGAGCTATTGAACTAGTTGCACCTGTCATGTAAAATTACAAACTAGATGGCGGGGATGCGGAGAAAGGGGAACCCTCCTACACTGTTGGTGGGAATGCAAGCTGGTGCAGCCACTCTGGAAAACTGTATGGAGGTTCCTCAAAAAGT
>NW_027786589.1:0-288 GCF_054177405.1 Leptonychotes weddellii | reverse complement strand
GTAAAATTTTATATGCCAATCTAGAAATGTACGAGGGGGTAGATTATTTTTCAAAGGGGTAGGTTTTCAAATTTTGGAGACCACTTCTCTAGAGCAGGAATTCTTATCATGGGATGTAATGTAGTTGTTACAGACACAGGGTCAGTAGTTAGTCTAGACATTGGGCAAGTGACTTAAATTCAGCTCAGTCTACTTGTCTATAGAATGGGTATAGTACCCTATCTACAGAGATTAACCTGTCAAACTTCAGATACATCAAAATCACCTGGGGGGTTCTTAAAACAGACT
>NW_027786588.1:0-288 GCF_054177405.1 Leptonychotes weddellii | reverse complement strand
ATGCCGGACTCGATCCAGGGACTCCAGGATCATGACCTGAGCCGAAGGCAGTCGCTTAACCAACTGAGCCACCCAGGCACCCTGAAATATTAATGAAGTTTAAACATCCATCCAGTGAAGTTATAAACAGTGTAGCAAAGAAAATTTAGGTATATTAATTTCAAAGATAGAGGCATAAAAATTGGAATTTCAGTATTTTTCAGAAAAGGCAATTTAACAGAAAATTTGAAATTTTATAAGTATGCATTGTTCTTTGAAAAGTAGTGACTGCTTGACAAATGTAGATTT
>NW_027786587.1:0-288 GCF_054177405.1 Leptonychotes weddellii | reverse complement strand
TGGCAGATGAAACCGTCAAGAAGGCATACCCAAACCTGTGGTGGCAGGGGTGGGGGGAGAGAAATTCCATTCACATCTCAGTTCAGTGTAAGTGGTGTATGAAATACTCGTTTATGGAGAAGTGTGCAGATTTTCTGAAGTTACTGCCCACACTGTCCCCACTGGGTCTCTTCTCTGCTTTCCTCTCCCACAGGATTTCATGGTCCCCCAGGGATCATGGCCACAAAGTTTCCAGTCTTAGTTGGGCTCCCACCCACTTTTCAATCCTTTTATATATCTTAGTCATTT
>NW_027786586.1:0-288 GCF_054177405.1 Leptonychotes weddellii | reverse complement strand
TGAATCATGGAACACTTCATCTAGAACTAATGATGTAATGTATGGGGATTAACATAAGAATAAAAAAATAAAATAAAATAAATAAAATAAAAAAAAAAAGAAAATGAAAAACAAAATTGGAGGTATCACAAATCTGGACTTCAAGTAATATTGCAAAGCTATAGTAATCAAAACAGTATGGTATTGGCACAAAAATAGACACATAGATTAGTGGACAGAATGGAATACCCACCCCAAATAAACCCACAATTGTATATTCTATTGATCATCCACAAAGGAGGCAAAAAT
>NW_027786585.1:0-288 GCF_054177405.1 Leptonychotes weddellii | reverse complement strand
GGAGCATCTCCCAGGTCTCTTTTGTTTCGAAGGTAATCGGTTTTCACTCCACGTTACCCCAACCAAGGAAATCATAGATATCGTCCATAATGAACATCCTCAGATGTTCATCGTGAATTCGCTTGCAAAAGAAAGAACTGAAGCAACATTTCTACTCCGACAAAGAAAGGCAAGGTGACCTGGAGGCTAGATGGGACCGTAACCTTTGCCTGTCACTGGGCGGGTCCTGTCACAGGCCCTCGTGGGGAGGGAGAAGGACACAGAGTGAGTGGCCGTGCCCCGGTGATG
>NW_027786584.1:0-288 GCF_054177405.1 Leptonychotes weddellii | reverse complement strand
TGGGGGCGGTGCGGAGCGTACCTAACCTCGCTTAGCTAACTCTTCAGTGTTTCACATTATCTGGTGCTTTTTAAAAAGTGGGAGCTAATTAAGTCATGCAGTGGGTGATTTCAAATGCCTGTTTCCCTCTTCTAAAAGCCGGTCCTGGAGGACTTCCAAAAGGCTAAGTGTCATTCGCCAGGTTAGGGCGGAAAAACAACAAGTATTTGGGAACTTGGAGATGCAGCAGCTCAACCTTCCCCCACGGCGGACGTGCCCCCCCCCCCCCACCGCTGCCCCACACGGCAG
>NW_027786583.1:0-288 GCF_054177405.1 Leptonychotes weddellii | reverse complement strand
CTGGGGTGGGTAATTAGCCTTCTTGAAACCTGCATTCTCCCTCCCTCCAAAGGCCCTAGCTGGGGTCCTTCCCTTCTCCAAGACTGTGTGGGGAGAGAAAAGTCCTGGCTCCCTCCCACCTGCTCAGAAACACAGGATGGGTGGCCTACTTTAGGTTTAGGGAACTAAGTAACATCTAAGGTGTTCTTGCCTCAGGCCGGTGTCGGGAAGGTGCTCCGGGTCACCTGGGACCAGGCAAGACTAAGGCAGCAATGAGGGAGGCTATCAAGGTCAAGAAATGAGCTGTGG
>NW_027786582.1:0-288 GCF_054177405.1 Leptonychotes weddellii | reverse complement strand
GGGATGCTGCAACGTTGGACTTCAAAGCCTGGCCACAGATTAGCAGACTGTCTCTGGAATGAGGTGAGAGAAACTTGCTTCAAACCATTCTGAAAGCAAAGAGAATAACTGACCCTCTAACTTTGGAATGCCAAGGGTGGAGCCACATTGTCCTCTCTCCCCATCCCTGTTCTTCCATCCCAATCCCTTCTTGGTGTGTCTGAAGGATGTCCTCCATGCCTTTATGGAATGAGATTGGCAGTAACCCAAATGGAAATAGCCCAGCCCTTCACTTCCAAGGAAGGATTC
>NW_027786581.1:0-288 GCF_054177405.1 Leptonychotes weddellii | reverse complement strand
GAAGCCTGCTTCTCCCTCTCCCACTTCCCCTGCTTGTGTTCCCTCTCTCACTGTGTCTCTCTCTGTCAAATAAATAAATAAAATCTTTAAAAAAAAAAAGATACTAGCTGGGCTTGAAAAAAGCATGGAAGATATTAGAGAAACCCTTCCGGGAGAAATAAAAGAACCAAAATCTAACCAAGTCGAAATCAAAAAAGCTGTTAATGAGGTGCAATCAAAAATGGAGGCTCTCACTGCTAGGACAAATGAGGCAGAAGAGAGAATTAGTGATATGGAAGACCAAATGAT